>NC_034009.1:31077350-31189998 GCF_000346465.2 Prunus persica | reverse complement strand
AGTTGGGCTGCGAATATCTTTGCCCAACTTGAGGGGGAGTGTTGGCGAGTCCTTATTTCATTAGAATTTTGGTTACTTACCAATTATATTTTATCCTATTGTAATAGAGATTATTTTATTTAGTGTTATGGGGGTTGATGATTTTTTCAACCCTCATAGAGGTAGCACCACCGACTCATTCTCTCATTCTCCACCAACCATCGTTGAGTTGAGTGCCCAGATGGCTCCGCTCCTACAGATGCAGACTTTGACCCCGAACCCGATCCAGAATCAGGATCCTCTTTTAACGACCCCGACCCCGACCCCGACTATGATGACGACCACCCAGACCCCGACCCCGACTATGACGACGACGACCTCGACCCCGACCCCGACCCCGACCCCGACTCCGAAGACGACCCCAACCCCGAATTTGTCTCTGATTCAGACCCTGATCCCGATTTCGACTCTGACTCCGGCCTCGACTCAGGCTCAGATTCCGATCCTAATTCCTACTCAACTTGTATCCTATGCATCTTCCGCTGCACAGATTATGACTTCTCGACTAACGACCCCGTCATATGGACCAGATTGCGCATTTTGTGAAATCCGAGGATCAATTGGCGGATATTTTGACAAAGGCGATTTCCAGTAAAGCATTCCACAATTCACTAGATCAGTTGGGCATTGGCGACATCTATGCACCAACTGAGGGGGAGTGTTGGCGTGACTTGTGGATATTGACTTACTTTCCTTACACACCAAGAATTCCTATTATAATTGTAATTGATTTACTTTAATTTCTGATTTCCTACTGCAAATAGATTTAGGAATTTATTATTTACTTGCCTATTTAGGTTTCGTTGTATTATAAATATGACCTCCTACAAGGAGAAGAATACACAGAAAATTCCCACAAACAAATATTCTCTCATAGTTTTCATATTTTAGCAGAAATAAGGTACTTATGTTAATGCAAAACAAGAACAACAATAAAAAAAGGATAATATTTTAGGAGTAGCACAATATACTGATCATAATTTATTCTTTTGGATGAGTTAATACACCCAGGAAAACTTGTTCACACACAATCAATATACTTATATATTGCACACAATTCAATTCATTCTTGTCTATAAATTCCAAAATAGAAATTGCAAGTCCGAAACGGTACTAAACAACAAGGATAGCTTGCCCTTATTTTATTACATATATCCTTCAGAGTTGCACGCATAAATCTTGTTGTCTTGTTGGTGTAATTATTCCTTAAGAAGATGTGCATCAATATCTTGAATGACATTGACCGAAAAACCGGATGTACTTATGTGGAGGCGGATCGTTCTCATTAAGTCTTCGATATTCTAGGGTAATTTTCACCAAACCTCCTTCACTCTTTGGAGTGACCTGGAAGATGATCTTACAGCTTTTGTACTTCTCCAACACATGTGATCCTTCCAAAGCAGTAAGACTCACCAACTTGTTCGCTTCATCTATTTCCACCTTTTCCTTTAAAGTTTCAACATTTCCATCTGCACGTACATATGTATAGTTTATTAGCATTGAAATATTTTAGTAATTTAGAATCAAACGACATATATACATATTCGAGTAGTACATATATACGTACCTAAGGTGTATTTCCAAAGCTTGACAGAACCAGAAGTTTCAGTCACCTTCATGTACCGCAACATCATGTACATTGTCAGAGGAGGCCTTCGGAACGTCGTGGTGCTGGTTGCTGATGAGCTTGAACAATTTGCCAGAATTGGATTTGATCTCTACCTTAGCCTCCAGAGTCTCCGCCTTGTAATTACTAGCTCCACTCAAAGCCATTTTCTCTGACAAAACAATTAGGTTTACTTTTTAGAATTTTGTAGATGACCGATATAGCTATTAAGCTTCCACTCCTTATATAGAGCCACGGAAGCCCAGGTCAAGCTGTAAATTTCGATGTATGGCTACAGCAACGATTTGGGAAATCGTAAATACATGTATTTACATGATTTGATCTATATGACACGTGGCAATTAAACGTGGCGGGATCTTGAACATGGTAGGTATACCTGTACTATCTATACCTATCAAATTTAAATTTTGGACCCCAAACAAAACCTACCAAATTTAATTTCTTAATTTAGTTAGAGTATATCAGTGAACTTGATTAATGGAGCTAATCCACTTTGGGAACGTAGAATTTAACATTGTATATATTTTTTTTTGGTCAAAGTTAGAAAGGAGAAGGGTAAACTCACACATACAGCTATCATGAGGATTTAGACTTAAGACCACTTAAGAGCGCACCAAAAACCTTAGCCAATCCAACTAACACTGCATATCTAACCTTCGTATTTAGACACCACCAATATTGTACTTGAATAGGGTCACTACTCACAAGATTAGACTAAAGGACACCTAAACCGTCAGTGTATTTTAGGCATTACATGCAAAATGGGATATTTCAACCGAACTAAGAACTTGTGGTGGCTATTATATATTTGAGTGCCAGTCACACCATGAAGCAAACAAATAATGCATTAGATGGAAACTGCAAACTAAAATTGGAAGACTTCTCCGCAATCCGGCTTTGGCTTTGTCCAATAATTATCCCCAATTTTTTAATTATTTTATACAAGTTGTCTAGTTTCCATAGCAAATACAATTGCAATTACGATATCTCTATTTGTCAATTGGCGTATGAGTTTACATATTATTATTTTCACCTAGTATATCTTATTGCATATCCAATAGCATTTGTAAAATAAAATTTCCAAAATAAGAACTATATTACAAAGTTAAGGATATGGTTTACAAGATTATGGAGGTCTATGAACATATGTAAACGTGATCTTTAATGTTGTAACCCTTGTATTTACAATTACAAGCATAAGAACCAATTGTCCTTCTTCAAGGTCCACTTTGCAATTGCCATTCCACTTTGCAAATGATGACAATTTGATTGGCAATTGCCAAACTATCTCTGAGCATTCCCTAACATTGTAAATTTTATCTATAATCTTGTAATAACAAGGGTATACAATATTAAGGACTCATATTACAACGTTTGAAACATTCCATACAATTGAAAAGTCTATCGTCAATCTTATAGATTACAAGATTTAGGTTCGCATTTACAAGCTCTTGCACTGTGATTACAATGTTAAGGTTTACCTTAATCCATAATATTGTAATAGTATAATTTACAATGAAAATAATGTTGATTACAATATTAAGGTTTGGTTGGACCTTAAACAAGTAAAATTGTTCATTATTCTTGTAAAAACTAGAATTTACAATATTATGACTCATGTTACAGTTTTTGGGACCTTAGAGTTCCATAATATTGTAAAGGTTATCCCTAAGCTTGTAAAAACAACCGTTTACAACCTTAAGGAATCATAATAAAATGTTTGGCACATGAGAGTTCTCTAACACTTTAAATTTTATCCATAATCTTGTAATAACAGAGATTTACAACATTAAGAACTCATGTTATAGTTTTTGGGACCTTAGAGTTCCATACAATTGTAAAGGTTATCCCTAAGCTTGTAAAAATAATGGTTTACAACCTTAAGGAATCATATTAAAATGTTTGGCACATGAGAGTTCTCTCTAACATTATTTTAAATTTTATCAAAAATCTTGTAATAACAGAGGTTTATAACATTAAAGACTTATGTTACAGTTTTTGGGAACTTAGGGTTCCATACAATTGTAAAGGATCCATAAGCTTGTAAAAACAATGGTTTACAATCTCAAGGAATCATATTAAAATGTTTGGCACATGAGAGTTTCCTAATATTTTAAATTTTATCCATAATCTTGTAATAACAGGGATTTACAATATTAAGGACTCATATTACAATGTTACCTAAACGTTCTATCACATTGCAAAGTCTATCCTTAATATTGTAGATTACAATATTTTGGTTCGAATTTATGATCTTTTGCACCGTAATTACAAGAATAAGGTTTACTTTAATCCATAATATTGTAATAGCCTAATTTACAATGAAAATAATGTCGATTACAATATTAAGGTTTGGTTGGACCTTAAAAAAGTAAAATTGTTCTTAACTTTTGTAAAAATCAGGATTTACAATATTAATGACTCATGTTGTAGTTTTTGGGACTTGAGAGTTCCATAACATTGTTAAGATTATTCATATGCTTGTAAAAATATTGGTTTACAACCTTAAAGAATCATATTAAAATATTTGGCACATAGACATTCCATAACATTATAAAGCCTATCCTTAATTTTATAGATTACAACATTTGAGTTCAAATTTACGAGCTTTTGCACTATGATTACAACGTCAAGTGACTATGGCAATTGATGGGTAACGATTTGGCATTTGATAGGTATCGATTTGCCAATTGATGAGTATCAATTGCCACTGTAATATATTTTAATATTTAATAAACCTTTTTACCTCCAATACTAGGTTTCCAGATTTTCCATACCAAAGGTGTAGATTAGTCCATTTCCCACTAATCTCAATCTAACGGCCCATATCCTTTGGTGTACCCATACACCAAAGGACTAGAGAATTTTCCTAGATGGAAACTGCATGGAAAACTTCTCCGCAACTCATTTTGTTTTATATATGTGATGACCATAGTTAATACATCACATTATCACGTATGACATCCCTTGACACAAATACATAGCAAAGCATTTTTTTTAATTACTTGTAATTAAACAAAGCACGCATTAATTAACTCGATAATATAATTCATGAACCTTAACAATGAATTTAATTATGTTACGTGGTGGGTTTTGAGAGGGAGGATGCTTATTGCACTGTCAGCTGGGTTGAGTTGTGTTTGCTTTGAATTAGTTGTCATGAGAGTTTCGTCCATACATTATTAGGGAATTTTTCAGTGTTGCTTATGGAATGGAAGAACGTGAAAACTTTTTTCTTTGTGGAATCTATCCTTCATTCGTCGCATCCAGCAACACTTTCTTTTCTTTATGTCGATTGTTAATATTAAAGTAAACCAGCAATTTCACAGGGAAGGGGCAGAGAGATAAAGAAAGAGAGAGACGAAGAGGGGAAAGGAGAGCGCAAATGATGAAGGAAAGAGCTTCCAGCTGCTTCTACTACTTTTTTTACTACTACTTTAGCTTGTGTCTTTTTCATCTACAAGGCTAAGTGTTCAATGTGAAATTCGAATCCAAGCACGCAACATACTTCAGATTTTTTTATCTTTTAAGTACTTTGAATCCAAGCTCGCAACATATACCAGTTGGATATTGTTGATTTTTAAGTCTATTTTGTACTTGATATATGAATGATGATCAAGAACTGGAGATATATATATATATATATATATAGCACACCACGCATTTTATTTTATATATGTGATAACCCACATAGCTAATACATCACAATATATCACATATGAAATCCCTTCATGCCACAAAGAAAAACTCACATAAAACAAAGCATTACTTATAATATTAACCACACAAAGCACGCATTAACATACATATATATATATATATATTTGCTTTTGATATTCGATTATGCCTTGGCAAAGTGAGCATCAAGATCCCTGACGAGGGTAACCATGAGACCAACATATCTATCTGGAGCTTCAACATTCGCATTCCGTTTCTCATAGTGAATCGTCAGGTTGGCAACGCTAACATCACCCTTTTGAGCGAACTGATAGATGCCCTTAATGCTCTTGTAATACTTGAACATTTCTCCGTCCAATCCAATCAAAGTTGCCGCCTTGTTCTCGTCGTCGTACTCGACCTTTTCCTTGAATGTCCCAACTTCGTTCCCTGTCACATTTATTTCACAACAAAAATATATATATAAGCTCATCTTATGATTTTTTTTTTCATACCCATATGACATAGTTAACAACGAAACAGAAAATAATTAAACTTGTCCAAAGTGGGTTCACCATATAGTTACTTAATTACCTAGATGATAATTCCAGATCTTAACAGAGCCGTGCGTTTCCCAATCTCCTTCATGCACCTGAACACCTTTGATATGGCCAGAAGAAACATTTGGGATGAGGTGGGCTTGACCCTTGAAGATTTTGTAGAACTTATCAGCAGGAGACTTGAGCTCTATTTGAGTCCCAATAAAACCGTGCAGAGCCATGCTTATGCTTATCAGTTTTGAAATTTGATATGTATAAGGCAGAATGTTAAACAACGTATAACTTGGCTTCTCCTTAAATACAAGTCATTACAGTAAAATTGCCTGATATTTTATTATAACTTTAAGTGGTAGCAGGTGCTTGCTCATCATGAAACTCACGAAACACATGAAACACATTTATTAATGATCACAATATGTGCGGAGAAGACAAGTAAGGTCATCTCCAACCATGATGGGGGCTAAACTCAAATTTCTACTCTCTAAAATACAACTATTCATGTCTTGCTCGGACTCAAAATACTTTTTCCTTATCACTTTAACTTAAAGTGTACCTTCACCAACCTTCTCAACGCTTGACACATGTCTATTGGTATAACCATAGTTAACTCTTTACTTTGTATTTATGGAACCATGGCTATGTTAATAGACACGTGTCAAGTGTTGAGAAGGGTGATGAGATTACAACTGAGTTAAAGTGATGAGCAAAAATACTCCCATTCAACTTTTACTTTATCCAGTAATTATCCCCAATCTTTTTTTCATTATTTTATTGATATATATATATATATTGTCAATGTTTTTCAATTGTTAAGCATTAAGGCTATTTGTAGTTGATATAACGAATGGTGAGCAAAAACTAGACACATCAAACTACTTATTTTATTTTAAGAAAAATTAGGTATTAGACATAAGTAACTTTACTAATTAGTATTTGAGACATTGGGTATTTTTGTTTAGGTTAATACCTAGGAAAGAATTGTTATTTTGGATTAGGCCAAAGAGGAGGTCCAGATTCGTTGGGTCAGCTTAAAATAATAACTGAAAAGACAATGCTACCTTTCTTCTTAAAAAGCCTGGCCTAACTCTGAAACTTGCAAAGTAAATGACTTTTTTACACCTGTCTATTTAAATCACGCGTGATTTGAACTTTTCTCTTTCGTTTTCGTTCAGTTTGACGTTTTGGAGCTCTAGTTCGTTTAGCTGCGATTGGAGCTTCAATTTGCTGGTAGGTTTTCGTTCGATTTTCTTCGTTTTTTTGTTTTATTCTGATTATGTTTTGTGCTATTCAGATTGATCTTTATGTTTTGGGTGTAATTTTTCTTTTGCATGCAGAATCAAGGTTTGTTTTGGCGTGTGATTTCTGTGCTCTGGTTCGATCTTAGTTCTCCTATTTCGAGCTCAGTTTTGTGGCGCGATTTTGTGCGTGCCATTTTGTATCTTCTTCGTTTTGTGATCAGATTTGATTTTGAGCAGCTGTTTGGTTGGGGAGATTTTTGGCAGTCCTAGGTGTTGAGGTATGAGTACTTGAGAACCTTTTTTCATTTATATCGACTTATATGTTTTCGGAATTTAGTTTTAGTACTTTGATCGTGGCTTTTCTTTTTGGTTTCTATTCGAAGTTTTTTGATTTTCTACCATAAACTACATTGTCGTTTCTGTTTGTTGCAATTTTTGAGTTTCTTGTTTCATAAACTGCATTGCAAGTATATGGGAATGTTACAATTGCTTATGGACTTAAATGTGTTTTGAACTTAGTTTTAGTACTTTTATCATGGCTTTTCCTTTTGATTTTTATTCAAATTTGAGCATATGTTTTCCCATAAGCTGCACTGCAGTTTCTGTTTATTTCATTTTTTTTATCAGAAACTGTAGTGTATTTTCCTATTCCATATTTCGATTTCAAAATAATTTTTGCTAGTCTGTGAGAATGTTACAACTGCTTATGGACTTAATTGTGTTTTGAACTTAGTTTTAGTACTTTTATCATGGCTTTGTCTTTTGGTTTCTTTTCATACTTGAGCAGATTTGTTGTCATAAACTTCACTACAATTTCCATTTGTTGCAGTTTTTTACTAGAAACTGCAGTGCAATGTCTTGTTTCATAATTCGATTTCAGACTAATATTTGCAAGTCTATGGGAATGTTAAAATTTCTCATCTATGTTATTTACTGATTTAAATTGTTTTATGTTTTTGTTTGTTGTTTTGTTTGCATTTTCAAGGCTAATGGAGGTTTGTGGCATAGCCAAGTGCACATAGAAGTTGGAAACCATTATGTTTTCAGTTTCAGCAAAGTCATCCATGGTTATGGTATTTTCACGTTACGGTATTTGCTGCTCGGTTATTCGAGTTGTTTACCAGAAACGAATAGTGATTTAGACATGATGATGGCATATTTGGCGATATCAAATGCGAAGAGTGTGGATATTTTAGTTAAGGATTTATGCGGGAGCAGTGAGGATAATGGTGATTTTTGTGGAAATAAGGAGTTGATAGCATGTGAAAAGGGTGAGTCATCGTGTTCTAATACTGTTGAAGACAGAAATGAATTTTTGGGTAGATCAAAGAGAGCCAGTTCTAAGCCTTTGTTGTCAAATGAATGGGAGACTACATACATCATGTAGGGCAGAAGTTTGATGGTGGTGTAGAGGACTTCCGGTTAAAATTGTGCAAGTATGCTCTTGAAGTAGGATTTAATTTTTTCTATGCCGGCAATGACAAGAAGCAAGTGATTGATGTTTGTTGAAATAAGAAGTTGGAGGGTTGTAGTTGGCATGTTTATGCGTCTTGGTGTGAAGCTACTGGTTGTTTTGTAATTCGGACATTAAATAATGTGCATACATGTGCGGGTCAGATACAAGAATCAAAGAATAAGATGATGAGGTCTCATGTGGAGTCCTCTCTCTTTGTTGACATAATTCATGCAAAACTAGAGCTGAAGCCAGTTGAGACTATAAACGAGTTTAAAGATTATTATAGTATCTAAGAGTTAGCAAAACTGGACGTTCATGGTGATGAGTCGAAGTCCTTCAACGAGTTAGTGTGGTACGTGGATGCCTTTAAGGAAACTAACGGTGGTTCTCTATGCGAGTGAAGATGGAATTAATCGATTTAGCCCATTTTTTGTATCATTTGGCTATTTAATTGCTAGATTTCAATATTGCATCCCTTTGTTGTTCACTGATGCTATATTTTTTAAGAGCAAGTACAATGGGCATCTTCTTTGTGCTTCTGGCAAGAATGGGAATCAAGGTGTAGTTATTGCACTGTATTGGATTTTTGTTTAATCTGCACTACTGTTTTGTGTAATATTGCTGGCATTTTGTGTACTTTGCATTGCAGATTATGTTTACTGTTTTGTGTAATATTGTTTGTATGTTGTCAATTGTTCTTTGGGCATTCATAAACTACATTGCAAATTCCGTTTGTTGGAGTTTATGAGCATAAACTACAGTGCAGTTTCTTGTTTTATAATTCGATTTTCGAATAATTTTTTGCAAGTCTATGAGAATGTTACAACTGCTCATGGACTTAAATGTCTTTTGAACTTAGTTTTAGTACTTTGATCATGGCTTTTTCTTTAGTTTTCTTTTCACACTTGAGCAGATTTGTTTTCATAAACTGCACTGCGGTTTCCATTTGTTGTAGTTTCTTGTTTCATAATTCAATTTCAGAATAGTATTTGCAAGTCTGTGGGAATGTTACACCCGCTCATGGACTTCTATGTATTTTGAACTTAGTTTTTGTACTTTGATCATGGATTTGCCTTTTGGTTTCCTTTCAAATTTGAGCAGATTTGTTTTCATAGAATGCACTGCAGTTTCCGTTTGTTGCTTATACTTGTGCCTTTTGTTTTGTTTTAGTTATTGATTCTGAGACAGAGGAGAGTTGGACTTGGTTTCTTCAACATTTGGTTGCTATATTGCCACCGATGGGGAGAATGGTGACTTTTTTCTTGGGCTGTAATCAAAGTTTGTTAAATGCAATGGGGGCTGTGTTTCCTAGATGGCCTCATTCCTACTGTTACTATCACCTCAAACAAAATTTGATATCAAAGTACCCGAAGTCAAGTTATGGAAAACTGCTCCAAGACCATGTTATCAATCTATTTAGTAGATGAGCATATGCTGTTACAGAGGAAGAGTTTAAAGTAGCAATAGATGAGTTGGTGATTGTTGGGAGTTTGAAAGTGAAGACATTTATATATGATTTGTCTAGAGATCACTATGCCAACGCATTTTTTAAAGGAATGCATTATGGGGAGAAGTCGAACAGTTGAGTCGAGTAGTTTAATAACTGGGTTGGTGTATTTCGAGATTTGTCAGTGTTACCATTGATAGAAGGGATTCCACAGAAATTGATGGTATTGAATTCTCAACGACAAATTGAAGTTGAGAAGTGGACAACAATTTTGTGTCTAGAGAAGGAAACTAGACTGTGGGAAAACGTGGAGGCTAGTAGGACTTGGGCCGTACGCCGTTCTAGTTTCACTGTTTTTGAAGTATTTGCTGATTTTCTGTGATGGTTGATCTTGGGCAAATGACATGTTCTTGCTGTCTTTGGCAAATTGATGGTTTTCCTTGTACGCATGTCATGGCTACAATTCTAGCAAAAAAAGATTCAGTTTATGATTATGTTGAGTGTTACTACAAGTCTGACTTCTTTCGAAAATTTTATGGGAGTCCTATTTTTCCTATTCCAGATATTGGGAAAGGCTTGGGTAGCAATGGTTCAGCTGCTAGAGTTGTGTGAAAATAAACCAAAAGGCCAAGCCATGATCAAAGTACTAAAACTAATATCAAAATACATTTAACTCCATGAGTAGTTGTAACATTCCCATATACTAGAAAAAATTATTCTGAAATCGAATTATGAAACAAGAAACTGCAACAAACGGAAAATGCAGTGCAGTTTATGAAACAAAATCTGCTAAATGTGAAAACAAGCATTGAATGGCAATTAAAAATGAATATCCATTGATGAAACAATTGTATAATTTTCATTAACTTTAAAATTAAAAAAAATCATAATATCCAATTAGAAGTTGTGTAGCCAATTACAAGCAACTAAAAACTACAATGCAGAAACTAACTATATTACTAAATCATATCTAACATAAGCAATCGTCAACTGAGAAGGAATGTTCATACCACCGCCTTGCAATAATGCACCGTCTGCATTTCAATGGCCTTGTACCTTCACCAAAAGTTTTGATCCTCTTCGTTGGTGGTCTTCCGGCTAGCCTCTTTGTAATTCGCAGCATGAGCGAACACTTCCATTTCAGTTCTCGGATTTACAAAGTTAGACTCCTCCATCAGCAGATTGCTAGATTAAGGGGTAACGTTTTCACTTTCAGTAGGTAATAGAATTCTAATCACTTTTTCAGATATAGGGAAATTGGCGCAGTACCTTTCAGCATTTGCAATCACAAATGCTTCTAAAGCCCACTTAGGATAGCAAAATTTAGCTAAAATCTTTAGAAATTCACTATCTTGTGGTCGTGTTGCTATAAGAGTCATCACAACTGGAAGAAGGACTGAAGACTGCAAAGAACAGCAGTTTGTCAGTAAAATATCAATGGAATGTGAAAAACTAAATGAGCAGTTGACAATCTTTTAATTGAGCACAGAACAACATATCCTTCCAGTGTGTAAAGCCTACAAGTGGAAGTGTGATAATGGTTAAGACTTCTCAGACAACCACACACGCAGTGCAGCCATAATCTGATGCTTTGCATTGAATTCCTAGAGAACACACACACACACACACACACACCTACCTACCTAACTTCTGCACCACACATCCCCATCATCCCAGGATTATCAAGAATCAAGAAAGTCCCCTTCTTTTTTTTTTCTTCTAGATTATGCTTCAAGTTTCAGCTTATGAAATTAAGATTGAACCCACAGAAAACCCAGTTCGAGATTTAGACAAAAATAAACAAATATAACAAGAAATGAAAGATTAACAGAGATTCAGGCAAAATCAAAAGCAAAGAATTTTTCCAAACAAAGTAATAAAAGAGAGAAACATATCATACCATCAGAGACATCAACTCCTTCTGAAGCCTACAACAGCATTGAAACAAACCAAGTTTAGTTGCGAATTGAATGATCTTGGGATCCAAACAGCGAATCCAAGAAAAGGGCTGACCTTTTTGAAACGGAGTTGGTGTCGACGGGGATGGGAGAAGCAGGGGGCATTTTCTGAGTAGTTGCCGGTGTTTGGCGCTGACGCTGGGGCTTTTTCTGAGCAATCCATGCACAAACTGAAGCAGAAGCTCTGCTAAACTGGAAAATCAGTTTAAGCTCTTCTTCTTTAACATCATGGACTCTCACTAGCAGCAGAAGCAGCCCTTGCAACTGGACTGGAATTCAGTGCAATGAAGCTGGCAGCATTGTTGAAATAAATTTGGTGGATTCTGGCCTTGATGGAACACTCAACAGGTTTGACTTCTCTGCCTTTCCTAATCTCTCTTCTCTCAATGTCAATTACAACAGTCTTATAATAAATGCATTTTTTTTCATTTTTCTGTAATCTGCTCTGTAATCTCCTTTGGGTTTTTCCAAAGTCTCCCAATAGTTAATTGAACATTTTCGTCCAAACCAGTTGGGTTGTAACTTGTTATAATTGTTAAGTATTAAGGCTATTTGTGGTTGATATAACGAATGATGAGCAAAAACTGGACACATCAGCACACCACTCATTTTATTTTATATATGTGATAACCATAGTTAATACATCACAATATCACATATGACATCCCTTGACACAAATACATAGCAAAGCATTTTTTAACTACTTGTAATTACACAAAGCACGCATTAATTAACAGAAAAATTAGGTATTAGACATAAGTAACTTTATTAATTAGTATTTGAGATTTTGGCTATTTTTGTTTGGGTTTTGATACATGAAAATCAAATTTTGTTTTGGATTTAGCCAAAATGGAGGCCCAAATTCGTTGGGCTTATCAAAATTGCAAAGGTAATATACAATTTTACCCTTTTTTGTTTATTAAAAGCCTTCGCCAAATTTGATCTCATCCTCTCTTATACGACAACGGAGCTCTCTGCAACTCCTTGTCGCGATGAAGCCACTGCCGTCCTGATACGCCATCTAAAAGCAAGCCATCACGTTCAAGTCCGTACCGGGTGGGAACCCACTGATGCACGCAGCCAAGCTAGGCCATGGAGACACCGTCAAGACTATTCTATAAGCTGGCGCGCCATGGACGCCCTATCTCTTTCCAATCTCTCCGCCGGCGACTTCGCCATGGACGCAGGCCACGAAGAAGCCTACGAAATACCCCTCAATACCGGTACGTGCTTAACATAGAAACTAGAAATTTATTCTAATTTGTTCCCATTTGGATTTGTATGAATGAAAAATGAAAAGTGTTTGATTAATTTGGGCTAATTAGGGATTCAAGCTGAATTGGTACTGGAACGATTGCGTGGAAAAAGAATAAGAATAGGTAAGGATTTTTTTGCCAAGGTAAGGATTTTTTTCGCAACTTTTTTTTGGGTTCCTGTTGATTGCTATAAGGATTTCTCAATTCATGCGATTTTGCACAGAAATTGAAGGTTTTGTTCTTGGGATCAAATTTTTGGGCTTGTTTCTCTAAACTGAGTATTGTATTTGGCGCTTCAATGTTGGTATGACATGATTTTGCAGCCATGGTGAACTTTGATAGTGAACATAATCTTTGTGCAGTCTATTGTTTGGATTTATTTGAGGTTTTTGACAGTGAAATTTCTAATCAAGTATGGAAATACACAATTGGATTTTTATTGTTTTGTTTAGAAATTTGTATGAGCAGTTTTGGATATTTTCGATGAATATCTAGTTGGTTAACTGACTGAGTTATCTTTCCATTAAGGTGTCCTTAAGTAGTCTTTGTTACGAAATGGTCTAATTGAGTTCTGGCTGTTACTCTTAATACCATATTTTTTATTACAAGTATGGATTGTATTTGTAATTAGTAGTTCCATTATCAAGCTAGAGACCAAATGTGACGGGCAGACAACAAACTTGCAATGCTTGGAGTGTAATAGAACTTCCATTCTCACTTGTGCAGTGTGTTGAAATGTACTTTTACTAGTTGATAGTTGGAATTAGTTAATTGTTCCAGTTATTGGTTGGTAGATTTGTCTATTTAATAATGGGTTTATTGTTTAACACTTTTGTCAATTTTTGGGTTTTGGGTGATAAAACTATGAGGGATTTTTGTTCTTTCTTTGGCCTTCAACCTCACCAATTTTAAGAGTAGAGGCTACACATATGAGGAATTGGGTGGGCAAGAGAAGAGTAGAACTACCCAAGAGCAAGGGAACTCAAAATTGGACTTTTGGAAACTAGAAACTGCATTGCAGTTTTGGAAACTGCAACGCAGTTTTCATTAAATTACAATTGGATTTTTGCTCTTTCCTTGGCCTTCAACCTCACTAATTTGAAGAGTAGAGGCTACCCAGATGAGGAATGGGGTGGGCAAGAAAAGAGTAGAACTACCCAAGAGCAAGGGAACTCAAAATTGGACTTTTGGAAATTGGAAACTGCTTTGCAGTTTTCATTTAATTACAATTTGATTTTTGTTCTTTCCTTGGCCTTCAACCTCACCAATTTGAAGAGTAAAGGCTACCTAGATGAGGAATTGGGTGGGCAAGAGAAGAGTAGAACTACCCTAGAGCAAGGGAACTCAAAATTGGACTTTTGGAAACTAGAAACTGCATTGCAGTTTTGGAAACTGCAACGCAGTTTTCATTAAATTACAATTGGATTTTTGCTCTTGCCTTGGCCTTCAACCTCACTAATTTGAAGAGTAGAGGCTACCCAGATGAGGAATGGGGTGGGCAAGAAAAGAGTAGAACTACCAAGAGCAAGGGAACTCAAAATTGGACCTTTGGAAATTGGAAACTACTTTGCAGTTTTCATTTAATTACAATTTGATTTTTGTTCTTTCCTTGGCGTTCAACCTCATCAATTTGAAGAGTAAAGGCTACCTAGATGAGGAATTGGGTGGGCAAGAGAAGAGTAGAACTACCCAATAGCAAGGGAACTCAAAATTGGTCTTTTGGAAACTGGAAACTGCATTGCAGTTTTCATTTAATTACAATTTGACTTTTGTCCTTTCCTTAGCCTTCGACCTCATCAATTTGAAGAATAGAGGCTACCCATATGAGGAATTGGGTGGGCAAGAGAAGAGTAGAACTACCAAAGAGCAAGGGAACTCAAAATTGGACTTTTGAAAGCTAGAAACTGCATTGCAGTTTTAATTTAATTACAAATTATTTTTGTAGTTGTTTTTGTTTTTGTTTTTGTTTTTTTATAACATAATTGATATCTACATTGTATTTTTGTTGCAGTTTCTGTTTTTATTTGTAGTTTTTGTGTGAATAAGTGTTGAAATAATTTTTTTTTTTAAAACCGTTGATTGTTTATATAAATATTGTATAATTGAATAAATATTACAAAATCAAGTTTGGTGTAGTGGTTTGTGAGTGAGCTTTCCTCTGAGGGTCAAGGTTCGAGTCCATTCGCGATGACACAAGTTTTGTTTTTATTTTCATTATTGATATCTACAGTATTTTGTTTTGCATAACTCTAGAGCTAAGCATGTGGGATTTGGTACAAATTTTGCACGTATCAATGTTGAAATAATTTTTTTTTTTTTTTTTATAAAAACCCTCGACTGTTAATATAAATATTACATAACTGACAAAAAATCACAAAAACAAGGTTGGTGTAGTGGTTTGTGAATAAGGCGACTCTCCTATGAGGGTCAAGGTTCGAGTCTCTTCAAACACACTAAATTTCATATTTTTTTTAGGTTGAGGGCAACATAGTTGGTGACCGGTGATGGCTGGCCGGAAGTTTGTGGCAGCGGCTGGTGCGCGGTAGCCGGCCGGACACTGGCAGTGGCTGGCGGCCTGCGACTGGTAGGAAGATGGCGGCGGTGGCTGGCCGGAAACTGGCAACGGTGGCTGGCCGGAAACTGGCAACGGTGGTGGCGGCGACTGGCAAGAATATGGATGCTGTGGCTGGCCGGCAGGTGCTGGCCCGGCGATGGGCGGTTGGCCGGAAGGTGGATTGCTGGAGGTTTTGTGTAACTGGAACATGGTTTTGGTAAAATTAGAGGGAGTGGCATTTTGTGTAATTTTGATGTTTTTTAATTACATTATTGTAAAATTAGGTACTACTTTTTGGTAATATAATTCATGAACTTTAACGATGAACCAGCAGACAAAAATAAACATAATATAATATAATTATAAGTAATTATATTATATTATATTATTAAATTATTTAAAACCATAAAAACCAATGATATATAACGAATTGTTATAAACCATAAAAAGTTAATAGTTTCAAAATGATTAAGATTTTAGGCCATTCATTCTTTATGGCTTAAAATAATTTACTATTTTAGTTGAGTTAATTTTAGCAACCGAACCTTGTATAAATACGTAAGTTATTCATTGAAATGAATCAAGCAATTCTGAAAGCAGAACTCAAAGCAGTTCCTTAGCTTCTTCCTTTTGTTTCTCTAATTGTCTTAAAATTCCTCTCGTTCCCTTATTCCTATATAACTAGGAATTCATAGTTCTATCGACTAGAAGTTTTGGATCAGTTCGAAACATAAACATTCCATACAATTGAAAAGTATGTCATTAATCTTGTAGATTACAAGATTTAGGTGCACATTTACAAGCTCTTGCACTGTGATTACAATGATAAGGTTCATTCACTACAAGAAAAAAGTCATTTAACAATGCACATTGTGCGTTGTGAAAACGTATTGACAACACACGACACACGTTGAAGCCGATGTCGTTAAAAGCTCCATGGCTTTCAGTGACGCGCTTTGCATGTTGTCCTTGATTTGATCGCGTGTTGTAAACACCAGTAATGGCAACGTGCGCATGTTGTGAAAGTATAGAACAACAATGTGTTCTGCATGTTGTTGTATGTCTGATTAACAACGTTCATGCGCGTGTTGTTGTTTTTACATTTCAACAACACTCTTTGCATGTTGTGATACTAAATATTATTACTTTTAATATTATTTTTGGAATTACTTTATAACAATACAATCTATCCAAGTATGACTATTTTCTTCCTTTTCAACCATAAGATAGCCCAGAATAGTGAGTTTTCATTAAGAATAAAAATAGCTCCATACACATTAGAAAGATCAACAAATTCATTGTCAAGTTACATTTGTCCAAATGGAAATGAAGGGAAATTGTACTATCAAAGTAATTAAACTTCAACATTTTGTTAAGCATGGTCTAGCAAATTGATTAGTTACATTTCAAAGTCTTGAAGCACCTGAAGAGATCCAAGAACCGAGCATCCAAGCAAGAATGGTACACCTATGGAAACTCACTTGATTGTGATTTTGCTCCCGTGTCGTTATCTGGTAAAAAATTCACTATGCCAAAAAGGCCTTTAGCAACGGATAAAATCTTTGTTGCCTATTACCTGTAAATACCATGGTATTCAAGCCTGTTGCCTATTACTATGTAATAGGCAACGGATATTATCCGTGGCCTTTTTATAGTTACTGCATCGGATATTTGGTAAAATCCGATGCATAAATGATTTCCATGTGCCGAAAAAACCATTGACTTCTGATGCCTAAACCTAAAACAGCATCAGTGGTTTTAAAAGGGAGGTGGCTAAAGAGAAATTACAGCATCAATGATATCACATATACTGATGCGTATTATCAATTACAACATCTTAGAAGCAAATAGTGCTGTTGCAAATTATGTTATACGTCATCGCTTTTTCTATTTTGTGGACATTAAAAGCCTCCAATAGCGCTGGTTGTTATGTAAATGCTTATGCTATTTCTAATTTTAGGCATCAGTGATCATAGATGTCTAGTGGTTGTTTTAATATTTTAACTCAAGTTATTTTTGCAAAATTGAAGTTGTTATAAACAATAGGCATAACTCATATAAGGAAAGTGTAGGCATTTTGCAAGTTCCACATCACACTTTACTTGGTTACTGTCTTAGAATATCGAAAAGGCATCATTTCCAAATCATGTTGTGTTGCCATTGCTCATAAAAAACATAAATAAATAGTAATTTAAATATATCCATATTTATCTATATATATATAAGCAAAATACTTGAAAGATCCATACTTATCACATCCAAATCACAATTTTTCCAACCTCACACCACAAATTATCCATACTTGTCTATATATATGCAAAATACTAGCTAGAAAGACATGAAAAATGGAGGAATGTTTAGTTCAATCAAAAAGCCATTATAGGACATGAGTTGCCAATTCTTCTCGCTCCTCATCCAATTCCACACCTCATCCAATTCCATTTGGGTGTACGTGTCCTTTTGTCTAGCTCTATGTTATTAACAAGTGCTTTGAACAATGATATCTCCATCACACCTGTGTCAATATATAAACAAGTAAAAATAGTCTGTTCGCAGAACGAAAGGAATAGAGAGAGTCTTCAGAAGTAATGGAAAAGCAAACACAGAATATATTTCAAAATAATGACCATATACGCACAATAACAATAACTGATTTCCTAAGAAGTTACATTCAAGTGAGTTGACCATTCTAAAAATTGGAATCAACTAAATTGGACTAGTACCAGAAAAGTCCATCTTAATGAAGAGGCTGAACTCGAACAGATTTATAATTCAAATCTAGGCCAACTGACAGATATTCTACTTGCATATATACAATATGTAGATTTTTTCTTTCTTTCTGTAACTGCTTTAAAGGCTTATCCAACGATATTTGAAACCAGCATTCTATTGGCCACCAAAGAAAGTTCCTCCCGTGAAGGTTTCAACAAAATGAAATATTCTCCTTAACAAAAATACGTAATTATGTCATAAAATTCAGTGAAGGAAACTAATTACCATCATACATTCAACCCCTAATTCAAGCTGGTCAAACTGCACAGAACACCTACTATGGTCAACGGACAATTCCATTGTGGATCTCGCTTGCCCTGGGATGAAAAGCAATGACATGCTGTCCAACTGATAAAGGCCGAGCTAAGTCAGTCAGAAGTCCGTCCCTTGTACCAGCATTAAGTTCAGCATAATGAGTTCTAACAGATTCCCGGTACTGATTAAGCTTCTCTTTTCCTTCGCTCAAGAACTGTTCAGAAAATCTCCGTGGTCTGCCAAGGGAGCTGCATCAACAAGTACCAACAACAAAATTTGCAGAGATTATCAATCTGAAAGGCAAGTCAAAACTGGCCAAACAAAAAGTTCCAGTGAAAGAAGCAGATCAGGGACATCTACCTCCTTATTACACCCCATTCAACACGAGTTAATCTTGGAACATGACCCAATCCAACATGATCCAAGTATTCCACAAACTCCCTTTTAGCAAACCATGGGTAATCAATTGCACTGTAAAACCATTCAAAAGCACACCATCTCCGCACTTGATACCGAGATAAGCAGTTAGAAAGCTTTTCCTGTAAATGTAGATGTACATATATAAAAAACATAATCAAATATTCAAACAATTCAGATGGCAATATAAATGATGACACGTTTACCTTAATTTAGTTCTCTGTTACGTAATGAAGGAACCAGTTTATCAGGTTGGTCATCTAAAATACTCTCAGGAGACTTTGCATCCTTCTGTATTGATGATTTCTGCATGTCTATCTCCCATTTACCCCTGTTTTTTGTAGGTAAGTTGGCCGGGTTTGCAGATGGAACTTGTACTGTTGATAAACCTGAATTGTTTTCTTCCCTTTTACGATCAGTAGTAGAAGATGCATTCCGTAGAGTCTTCTTCACCAATTTCCCTTGCTTTGTGTGTGTTGTATAATGTGAAGATCATTTACCTTTACTCGCGGACTTCTTCCACCTCAACTGTGGCCTGAAACCAATTATAAATACCAAAAGTCAAAAGTGATTAGGCACATGAAAATTATAAAGAAAACCAATTGTGATTTGAGACTACCATAAGAAATGACATGAAACTTTTGAATAATTTCGATCTAAAGACTGCAGAACTTTCAAAACAGCAACATATAAAGAATGTTTCACCATCTGCTCTGTACAAAAAACATTTTTTAAAAGATCAAAAGAATGTGCCATTACCCTCTGAAGGTAAGTATGCTAAGCCTTATTTCTTCATAGCAAAAAAAGGAAAAAGAAAAAAAGGGACCACCTTCTAGACTTACAATTTAAAACATCCAAACTTTTTTAAAACCACCAGAGTCATCTGTAGAGTGAAAACACTGTGAAAAAGTTAGGGTTAAAGGACCCCATACCTCAATCTTTTCATTGCCACTCACATAGCAGTCAGTTTGAGCTTCATTATATATCTGCAAATAAATAACGTCATACATGGTCATCAATTCCTACCATAGCCAGACAGACCATATGGGGTAACACAAGTAAAGCAAAACTATAGGAATTTGTAGGAAAAGTGTTATCTGTCCTTACCTTCTTCTGTTTTCCTTTTTGCAGCCCACTATTAGACTGATGAACTCCCTCCGAGTTTGCCCAGTTTAGATGTTTTAAAAGCAGCATGTTCAACCCCAGGAATTGGACGACTCCCTTTCAGTTTAGACTTGTTAGCAATATTGAAATTGTCTTCCTTGACATGTGCAGATGACTCTAAAAACAGAACCAACAAGAAATCAAAGGTTGAGTCAAATACATCAGTTAGCAGTTAAAGAGGATCTATAAAGTAAACCATAATACCGTTAACATCACCCCATGTTTAACTGATTTGCAATCCTCAAGAGACAAAATAGATATTGCAGGAACAAATTGACACAAAAGACCCCTAGAACTATTGATAAGCACTAAACAGTACAGCTAAAAAAAGACAAACACAGCTTTATTCAAGCATGCAAAATGTAATTCAAGTTAAAATCTTCATGACATATACAGAGGCTTTTTTTCCTTTGTATAGTTTCCCTCTTCTTCTACAATTATATATATACAATTACATATATAGTAGTTAGAATGTAAAACATAACAAGCATAAAACAAACGAAGTTTACCACTTTACCAAATTTCATCGCATCAAATATATTCACATTCTCAGTGCATGTTTTTTATGATTAGTTTGTATTCTAGAAGCAAACCGAAACCTCAGTGAATAAATCAGTCAAAATACTATCTCAGAAGAAATTCACTAGAAATTGAAATTTATGTGAATAACACAGGAGATGCAATCAAACCATAAAACTCCTGGACAGATTGGACTATTGTGTTTCTGCCTAATTGGAACCATCAACAATTTTAGCAACAATCAAAGGTTCAAACAATCTATTTGAAACAGCTTTCCCATTAACATAATAAGCTGTTACTGTTGAGCATTTTCTCAAGAGAACAATTTGGGGTCACATTACCTATATAGCCATCAACACTACCTATATTGATGCGGACATCATTAGTTAGTTTCCTGATTTATTAGTTTCCTAGATTCTTTAGTTTTCCAGATTTCACTAGGATTTTAGTTTCCAGAATTTAGTAGGATTTGATTTAAGTTTCCTAGTTTATTTTTACTTAGTTCCTTGGTGGATTAGGATTTCTGTTTTAGTAAGGGATTTTTATCCTACTGTCTCTAGGTTTTAGTTTGCTATTAATACCCTCCATGTAGTTCTTTAAAATTCAGTTGTTGAGATATAAAGAAAAGCTTATTTCCAGATATTGGAGACTACTTGGTGTGAAGCCAAACCCCTGGAGTGATTCCAGACCTATCCCTTTTGTTCTATTTTCTGTTTTCCATTGTTTTCGCTTCCGCTAAACTACCTAAATATCCAATTCACCCATATCCTACATCAAATTTGGCATCTGAGCCTGGTTTTTGTTTTCCTTGGGTTCAAAATTTTCCAGTATTTCTTGTTCTTCACGCTGTGTGTCAAGTGATGGCTCCGACTAAGCCTGGAAAGACAGACGAGCGAGAGACGGACTTTGAACGACTTTTTCAGATGATGGAAAACCTATCAAAGCAAGTGGCAGATTCGGACACTAGATCCAGACTCGTGGAACGTCGCCTTGCAGACTTAGAAGCAGCTAACCAACATGATGAAGCAAGTGTGAATGGAGAAGAGAGGAATCATGAGCGACGACGTCATGATGGAAGGAATGATTGAGACGTAGAGAGACACAACTTTCATCGTGGCTATGAGCAAAACCGTGATGAAAGGGTGAGGAGATCAATGAAAGTTGACGCTCCTAATTTTGATGGTGAGCTAAATCCTAAAGCACTCCTCGACTGGTTAGCTGCCATGGATCGCTACTTTGAGTGGCATGACATGTCTGAAGCTCGAAGAGTGAGATTTGCTAAGATAAAATTGGTGGGTCAAGCTGGATTGTTTTGGACCAATGTCGAAACACAGCTAGAAAGAGCTGGTGAAGAACCAATCATCCATTGGGGTGAGATGAAAGAAAGGTTGAAGCAGAAATATCTACCATTATCCTATCAACAGAGTTTGTTGGACGAATGGCAAACTCTTCGTCAAGACAACATGCTAGTTGCTGAATATATTGCAAAATTTGAGGAATTCATGTTGCGATGTGACATAAGGGAAGATCAAAGGATGACTATTTCTCGGTTTAGATCAGGACTTCGTCCAGAGCTTCAAAGGGAATTAATTCCTCATACTGTGAATACTTTAGAGAGGGTTTTTCAGAAGGTACAAGAATTAGAGAAGTATTTAAAGTCGTCCAATGTAGTCAAGCAAACTGATTCTCAAAGATCTGATTTTCATGTTGGCACATCTGTGACTCCAAGTTCTATGACTCCAACATCTACGACTAATTTAGTAAAAACTGCCAAGGGAAAAGGAGTGCTAGTTGATACACGTGGTGGTGGAACGCAAAGATGTTACAGATGCCAAGGTTTTGGGCACTTTGCTGTCCAATGCCCAACGAAGGAGGCAACAAGAAATCTGTGTGCACGCATCAACGAACAAGCCGACAATCAAGGCAAATTTGAGGAAGATATTTATGAACCCCAACAACCTGATGAAGATTGTGGAATCGACTTTGAAGTCCCTCATCCAACATTAGCAGTAGTAAGGTGCGCTTTGGCTCAACCTAGGAAGGAAGCTGAGGATTGGCGTAGGACTTCCATTTTCCACACTTACATCAAGTCTGGAGATAAAGGTTGTAAGGTGGTCATGGATAATGGGAGTTGTATCAATGTGGTGTCAACGCTAACTGTTTCGCGTCTTGGTTTGTCGCCCGAGAAGCATCTTGTGCCATACAGAGTAGCATGGATTGACAATACATCTTCTATCCCTGTTACCCAACGATGTCACATTCCTATACAGTTTTCATCTTACAAAGATCATGTTTGGTGTGATGTGGTGGATATGGATGTGAGTCGTATTCTCTTGGGAAGACCATGGATCTACGATTACAACGTTACCATCTTGGGTCAAGAAAATATATCTTCATTCATCCATAAAGGAAAGAAGATCACGATGAAGCCACTTCAACCCAAGCTCATGAATCAATCTATACCAAACAAAGAGGAGCAAGACAAAGTAGGTAAAACCAAAGCTCTACATATCGTTACGCTTAAAGAATGTAAGGAAGATGCAGAAGTTCCTAGTCAAGTGGAAGTTAGACCAGATTCTCATAGTACTCGGATTACAAAGGAGAACCTGCCGCACATTGATCCCGACGTTTTGGAATGTTATTACAGCTTTATCTCGCCAGAGTCAAGATCTTTTCAGCCAGGGGGAATTGATGCGGACATCATTAGTTAGTTTCCTGATTTATTAGTTTCCTAGATTCTTTAGTTTTCCAGATTTCACTAGGATTTTAGTTTCTAGAATTTAGTAGGATTTGATTTAAGTTTCCTAGTTTATTTTTACTTAGTTCCTTGGTGGATTAGGATTTCTGTTTTAGTAAGGGATTTTTATCCTACTGTCTCTAGGTTTTAGTTTGCTATAAATACCCTCCATGTAGTTCTTTAAAATTCAGTTGTTGAGATATAAAGAAAAGCTTATTTCCAGAGATTGGAGACTACTTGGTGTGAAGCCAAACCCCTGAAGTGATTCCAGACCTATCCCTTTTGTTCTATTTTCTGTTTTCCATTGTTTTCGCTTCCGCTAAACTACCTAAATATCCAATTCACCCATATCCCACATCATATATACTCATCTTTCAGACCAAAAAATTAAAACATAATAATTAAAAAAGTTATAAATGCAAAAGAGACAGGAAAACATGGTAAATCAGGTTACCTGCCAATCTCAATTGCATAATCACCACGGATGGTTCCAGGGGCAGATTCTGCTGGGTTGGTGGCACCAATAATCTTTCGACCAGTTAGGATAGCATTCTTACCCTCCCAAATCATAGCAACAACGGGATCAGAAATAATATAATCAACCAATCCACTGAAAAGGGCTTTGCAGACAAGTCCTCATAATGTTTCTCAGCAAAAGGACGATCCACATTGATGAACTTCAAAACTGAACAGATACCAGAAAAAAAAAAAAAAAAAACCTTATTGAGAAGAAATTCGTGATAAGTTACACATACAAATTTAGCTAAGCATCCCAAAAAACTTATTGTAGTATAATTAACACACAAAACTGTAAGCCATACATCAAATTTGATGTCCGAAAGTTTTTGTCTGTAAGTCAAGTTGATAATCATTATAAAACAGGAAAGGCTTGTTAAATAGGATTGTCACAAATTATTAAAGTGCACATAATCATACAAGATCAAACATCGTTGGTTGGAAATTACCTTTCAAATAGAAGTCCTTCTTCTCAAACCTGCTAATGATGTCACCAACCTGCAACAAACATGAACCTCTCAGAAAATTTGAAAACCTTCACATAATTAAACAATACGCATGGGCATGTTTGGGAGGCCTCACTGGATTGGACTACGTTAAATAACACTTGAAACCCATGTTTGGTAAGGAAAGGGACTAACTTAAATGAGATTATATAGTCCAACAGTAAAAAAATTGCCTCACTCGCTCTTCCAATTTAGCGAGCTTGAAACATGGCTCACAAAACAGCGAAGCTCGCAAAACGGAATACTCGAGTCCAACGCGAAACCAATTTCTTCTTCTTCACCTAGACACGAGTCTGGGCAACGAACGCCAAGTCCTTCACTTCCGAGCTCAAGTTCATCAAAAAGGCTTGAAACCCAATAATTGCCTTGAGATCTTGCTGCTGCTGATGGTCGTTGAAATAGTCCGAGGTTTGGTCTTACAGGTGGGTTGGGGACGACGAGTCTTGGGGTCTCTGTTTGGCTATCATAATAGAAGCCATGATTCATTGAATTGGTGCAAGGTCGAAGCAGCCATGGCAGACGCAGAGAGTGGAGAAGATGATGGCAAGGCGTGAGATTGAGTTTGAATCGTTCATCATATGAACAAATTGAGTAAATGAAAAGTGATTAGGAAGAATTGATGAAATTTGTGAGAGAATCACAACTGAAGCGTGTTGCAGGGAAGAAAATTTGAGAAAAAGCTAAAAAGAGGGAGGATCAAAAGTTATGAGGTGTTCAATGAGAGGTTTGATTGGAAAGTTTGCACGGTTTTTTTTTTTTTAATACATAAAAACATCCGAAGTTAGATCTGTGAAGTTTGCATATCTTGTGCTGGGACTTCGGGTTTGTCAGCCTTTGAGAAATAGAAGAAGGGAACAAAAAACAAAAAAAAACAAAAAAAACAAAAACGAAAACTCTGATGATTGGCACATGCAGTTGACATCAAGCAAAAATGCCATAATTTTTTATTTAATAAATTATATATTTTTCATTATTTATGATAATTTTAGCCTTTAAAAAAATATCAAGTTTTTATTTGTTTTAAATCTTTTTTTAGAACATAAATTAGCAAAAATTCACTTGAAAAATATGTAAATAATTATTTTTTAGTCCGACAGAGCACCAAACATAGGTCTTCACTATTTTTACAATCTAGCTTCATAGTCCGATACAGCACCAAACGCAGGTCAGTACTTAATCTAGCTTAGTCCAATCCGAGTTACTCCAAGACAGTCCCAGGATTTAGTCCAGTCCATAACAGTCCGCCGTACCAAACGACCCCGAATTGAATTAAAATAGTTTATTGAATTCTATGTAAGAAAAAAGCTACGGCCGAAGTTAAAAAGGACGGCTTTTGTTCACCCACTTCACACATCCACAAATAATTAAAACGCAAGATTATGCATGTAAAATCCAACCACTACATACTACAAATATTAAAACTTGATGCATGTAAATAAAAACCTAAAATCCCAGCTCAGAATTGTTAAAATTTGCTTGCTCCCCAGTCCACACAAAAGAAAACCAAACCCTTCAATTCCTAGGTTTTCTCACCAACCAAACACCATACCAGTAACACTTGCTATGAAATTCATAAACAAAAACAAGAACTTAGGCAAACCCACTCAAACACACATAAGATTTTGCCCAGTTCTTAAAACTAACAGACCAAAATAAAGCTATAAAATTGAAGTACCAAAAGAATACAATAGATGAAGAATTTGAAGAAATTACAAGGCCCCTTTGAACCCCATCAGGCTTGATCATGATGAAAGTTTGCTCCATGTTTTCCGTTGAAGATTAAAGATGGCACAAGTACTAGTTCTGAGAGTGTGGGGATATGCTATGAGATTGAAAGAGTGAGGGAACGAGGGTTTATATACACAGTCCACTAAAAGCATTCCCTAACACTAATTGCTATGGAATATTAAAACAAAAAGCTACAAAAAAAATATTTAAAAAAATTGATCTGGTGCTGATTATTAAAACTGCTGTATCATTTAATCCCAAGTTAACAGCTTTGTAGATCTCTAGACAATTTTAGACTTTCTAATCCAAAAAGACAAATTAGTAGCAGATGCTTGCTTAGGAAAATGTAACAACAACAATTTCTAAAAGTTACGGCTCTGCAACTCCAAAAACTTTAAAGATTTTCCCAGTATTGAGAGAAAGAATGTTTAACCTAAATTTTAGTTGTGAAGAGAGAAGAAAAGCTTACCAGAAGAGGAGGTGTGGGGTGTGATCAAAACCCTAACTTTTGGGGGAAAGGGAAATGCTTCACTGATAGACAAAACCACACAATCGTCGACTTAAACTTCCGTCTAAGAGTCTGGGCTTGAGAAATTGTGTGAGCTGGCTTGAGAATCGTTGAAATGGAAGAATGATTCTCACTGTGAATCGTAATGGTTGAGCATGATAGTTTTAGCAAGAATGGGGCAGTGATGGAGGCGAGAGAAGAAAGAGAGACTTTCAGGAGATGAAGTTTTAGGGGGACAGTTTGAGAGGGAGTGAAAAATTGAGAGGGAGCTGGAAGTAATTGGGGCTAGAGTTCGGGACGAAGATGAAGTTTTGGGCAGACAGTTTGCGAGGGAGAGCATGAAAATTTTGGGTTAGGGTTGACTCGACTTTAGGCATCGGAGGGATGTTACCAAAAAATGTCCCTCTTAAAAATAAAATAAAAACTAATCCTTTAGGCATTTGTGTTTATCTATATATATAAAGCAAAAGGCAGAGAGAATGGTGAAACATTCAAAATACCAGAAAATACCCTTGGTTAATGCAAACATTAAGAATTCAAATTATTAATTAAATGAGGATAATATGGTAAATTCACACTTTTTCATATTTAAAAAAATTAAAAGAAAAAGAAAAAGCAGATAATGGATCCTATTTTTATGGAACACAACTACCCATTATCTTTTTTAATTCTAAAATAAATTTACTTATTTTTTTTAAAAAACCTCTCGCAAGCGCGGAAGCGCATGCAGATAGGCTAGTGTAGATGATGGTGAAGGGGAATAAAGGCATCGTCATTAAAAAAACAAAAATTTGTGCTGATGTTTTTATATTTGTTAGTATCGTTATTTATGAAATCGATGCCTAATTTACTAATAGCATCGATTTTTCTACTCACCGATGCCTATGTAGTGTTGCTAAAAGTGAAATTTGGCATAGTGATTCCAGAAGGCTATGAGCAAATAAAAAACATAGACATAACCAAAATAATAAAATAAATAATAACAAATTATTGCAATTGCTAAGAAGTCTACTGTCAAAAGAAATACTTGCATAACCTATAATGTATCTCCATGAAAAGCTATGAATATATATATAATTCTTTTTGGAGATTTTACTGCACATACCTATTCTAGTACAAACTAGCTATTAGCATGCAACTCTGGGCAACATTTTGCCAAGTCAAGGTGAGATTATGCCACAAACTGTAAGACATTCACTTTACCACAAAGTAACACTAAATATAAGTACCGCACCATGCATCATATTAAAGATCTTGTCATCCACTGCCTATAAGATGCCTCACCTGATAAACGGACCAACCCCCATTACACTACCATAATTCTTCTTCACAACCTAATTTCAAAATACATATTTTCCACTGCCTATTATCACCTCCATTTCCCCATATACTGCAAGATTCAGCAACATTTAAAACAAATTGTAACCCAATCAACCAAGTGGTATCCACAATCGCCTTGACCATTCCATTCAAAGAAATGGTGGATTTTGTAATACAATTTTTAAGCTACAAGTGAAGGGCCAGTAAATGAAGGCATTAACAGAACATTTTAACATAAAAATACAATCAAGATTTCAGGACATTGTAATAGACAGATGTAATCAGGGTAAGTAGGCAACTAAATCTCAGAGAGTGACTCAACAAAGAGATCATATATAACAACCTCAATAGAAGTGCAAGGAATCCAACAATGATAATGAAAAAATTAATCACACCAAAATGCACAGCATGCTCCATCTGCTTCAGTCACTAAATTCAAATTTCCTCAAGATTTTCCCCACAAAATGACATTTATGTGAACCCATAAACTAGACACAATAAAGGATGAACAGAAACATTAAGGAATGAACATTGCATCAGAGTTAGCAGCTACAAACATAAACTATAATCCAGAGTGCTTAAGCAGACAAATCACATAGACTGAATTGATTGAAAGTCTTGTGTTTACGATATTGTTGACCTTATTCTTGTGGAGGGCTTTGATGGGTCTACATAGAGCTGAATAGCAGACAAATAACGAACATAGTACATAACAGAGTCACTCCCATTTTGTGACCCATGCACCGTATGCACTCCAGTCCTTGAAAGACTCCCACAAATCTCCATGTACAAAGTAGGATGTAACTCCGGCTTATGAGTCCTCCATCTCCTCACGCTTGTCTATCCATCACCAAAATGGGACCTTATGAGAAAAGCATGTATAATTACAGTAACAATAAATATTATACCAGGTAGAAAACTTGAAAACCCAATACGTATAATTCTTCAAGTAGAAAACTTTAACTAAAGTTAGACAGACAAGTTGTACTGAGCTCAGTTTGGAGTGTTTAGAAGTGATAAAGATAACCTAATACTCATAGTACTTTCTCATCTTCCCCTGATTCTAAAAATAAATAGTATACATGTACACATACATGTCTTTTCTTCAGTTAGACTCTCATAGTACTTTATAAATCTCTCCTCTGAAGGTGAAATAACACACAAGATTCAACAAAATGGCAAGACAAAAAGAAACATTGAAAATACAAAGAACAGAAAATAAATAAATAAATAAACACAGGAGATTTGTACCATTCCAAAACCCTTTATATGTTAATGCTTTTGTAAAAATTTACAATTTAGGTTATACACAAGAATTCACATAAAGCAAATCGAAGATATAAATAAGCTATAAATCAAACATAACCCAAATGAAAATTAATCCCTAATCTTCAGTAGCAGGGACAAAAAGGGAACTCAATTACCCGATTGTAGATATCGAAGATGAACAACTCCCAATCAGAGCTAGCCAATGGTCTGCATCTGTGCAGTGGCGTGTGACATCGAGTAGGCGGCGAGGGCGGTCCTCAGATGCCTAGCCCTAAAAGTTACTGATGAGAGAGAGAGAGAGAGAGAGAGAGAGAGAGAGAGAGAAAGAGAGAGAGAGCTTCAAGCTTCTGCCATGGAGGCTTGAGGGATGGTTAGAGTTTAGATTTCGTGGGTCTTTGATTGAATTTTTAAGAGTAGAGAAAATTTTGGAGATTGGGTTGTGACGATGGAGAGAGAGAGTTTTTAGAAGATGTAGAGAGCTTGTCAAATATTTAGAACATTTCAGATTTTGAGAGAGAGGGAGTTTCTTTTTTTTTGGTCGAATGAGAGGGAGTTTTTCCAGCAAAAAATTTGGAATTTTTTTTTATTATCAATTTTTTTCCCTTTTTTTCTTTATTATTGTAGAAAAGTGATATATTTTTGACAACATGCGATGCATGTTGTTGAACTAAATATACAACAGCACGCCAAGGTGCGTTGTCAAAAAAATTTCTAAATTTCGTTCAACAATGTACCGTAAATACACGTTGTTAAACTCTATGTACTACAACACACTATTGCAACACGCTGTGAAAGCCCACATCCACAACGCACAACCTATGCATGTTGTTAATGACATGTTGTTGTAGAACATTTTTCTTGTAGTGATTATTCTTGTAAAACCTAGAATTTACAATATTATGACTTATGTTACAGTTTTTGGGACCTTAGAGTTCCATAATATTGTAAAGGTTATCCCTAAGCTTGTAAAAACAGTGGTTTACAACCTTAAGGAATCATATTAAAATGTTTGGCACATGAGAGTTCTCTAACATTTTAAATTTTATCCATAATCTTGTAATAACAGAGATTTACAACATTAAGAACTCATGTTACAGTTTTTGGGACCTTAGAGTTCCATACAATTGTAAAGGTTATCCCTAAGCTTGTAAAAACAATGGTTTACAACCTTAAGGAATCCTATTAAAATGTTTGGCACATGAGAGTTCTCTAACATTTTAAATTTTATCCATAATCTTGTAATAACAGAGATTTACAACATTAAGAACTCATGTTACAATTTTTGGGACCTTAGAGTTCCATACAATTGTAAAGGTTATCCCTAAGCTTGTAAAAACAATGGTTTACAACCTTAAGGAATCATATTAAAATGTTTGGCACATGAGAGTTCTCTAACATTTTAAATTTTATTCATAATCTTGTAATAACAGAGATTTACAACATTAAGGACTCATGTTACAGTTTTTGGGAACTTAGGGTTCCATACAATTGTAAATGTTATCCATAAGCTTGTAAAAACAATGATTTACAACCTCAAGGAATCATATTAAAATGTTTGGCACATGAGAGTTCTCTAATATTTTAAATTTTATCCATAATATTGTAATAACAGAGGCTTACAATATTATGGACTCATATTACAATGTTTGACACCTAAACGTCTTGTCACATTGCAAAGTCTATCCTTAATATTGTAGATTACAAGATTTTGGTTCGAATTTATGAGCTTTTGCATCGTAATTACAAGGTTGACTCTAATCCATAATATTGTAATAGCCTAATTTACAATGAAAATGATGTCGATTACAATATTAAGGTTTGGTTGGACCTTAAAAAGTAAAATTGTTCTTAGTTTTTGTAAAAACCAATATTTACAACATTAATTACTCATGTTGCAGTTTTTGGGACTTGAGAGTTCCATAACATTGTAAATGTTATCTATATGCTTGTAAAAATATTGGTTTACAACCTTAAGGAATCATATTAAAATATTTGGCACATAGATGTCCATAACATTGTAAAGTCTATCCTTAATCTTGTAAATTACAGAATTTGAGTTCGAATTTACGAGCTTTTACACCATGATTAAAACGTCAAGTGACTGTGGCAATTGATGGGTAACGATTTGACAATTGATGGGTATCGATTTGGCAATTGGACTGTAACATATTTTAATATTTAATAAACCTTTTTACCTCCAATACTAGGTTTCCAGATTTTCTATATCAAAGGTGTAGATTAGTCCATCCATATCCCACTAATCTCAATCTAACGGCCCATATCCTTTGGTGTACCCATACACCAAAGGACTAGAGAATTTTCCTAGATGGAAATTGCAAACTAAAATTGGAAAACTTCTCCGCAATTCAGCTTTGGCTTTGTCCAATAATTATCCCCAATCTTTTTATTATTTTATATAGATCTTTTTTTTTTCTTTTTTTTTCACTTGTTAAGTATTAAGGCTATTTGTAGTTGATATAACGAATGTGAGCAAAAACTGGACACATCAGCAGACCACTCATTTTATTTTATATATGTGATGACCATAGTTAATACATCACAATATCACATATGACATCTCTTGACACAAACACATGGCAAAGCATTTTTCTTTAATTACTTGTAATTAAACAAAGCACGCATTAATTAACACGATTATGTTACGTCATGGGTTTTGAGAGGGAGGGTGCTTATTGCACTGCCGGCTGGGTTGAGTTGTGTTTGCTTTGGATTAGTTGTCATGAGAGTTTCGTCCATACATTATTAGGAAATTTTTCAGTGTTGCTTATGGAATGGAAGAACGTGAAAACTTTTTTCTTTGTGGTATCTATCCTTCATTAGTCGCATCCAGCTACACTTTCTTTTCTTTATGTCGATTGTTAATATTAAAGTAAACCAGCAATTTCATAGGGAAGAAGGGCAGAGAGATAAAGAAAGAGAGAGACGAAGAGGGAAAAGGAGAGCGCAAATGATGAAGGAAAGAGCTTCCAGCTGCTTCGACTACTTTTTACTACTTTTAGCTTGTGTTCAATGTGAAATTCGAATCCAAGCACGCAACATACTTCAATTTTTGATCTTCAAGTACTTTGAATCCAAGCGCGCAACATATACCAGTTGGATATTGTTGATTTTTAAGTCTATTTTGTACTTGATATATGAATGATGATCAAGAACTGAAGATATATATATAGCACACCACGCATTTTATTTTATGTATGTGATAACCCACATAGCTAATACATCACAATATATCACATATGAAATCCCCTCATGCAATTGCCATAAAGAAAAACTTACATAAAACAAAGCATTACTTATAATATTAACCAGACAAAGCATGCATTAACATATATATGTGCTTTTGATATTCGATTATGCCTTGGCAAAGTGAGCATCAAGATCCCTGACGAGGGTAACCATGAGACCAACATATCTATCTGGAGCTTCAACATCCGCATTCCGTTTCTCATAGTGAATCGTCAGGCTAGCTACGCAAACATCACCCTTTTGAGCGAACTGATAGATGCCCTTAAAGCTCTTGTAATACTTGAACACTTCTCCGTCCAATCCAATATGAGTTGCCGCCATGTTCTTGTCGTCGTACTCAACCTTTTCCTTGATTGTCCGAACTTCGTCCCCTGTCATATTTATTTCACAACAACAAAATATATATAAGCTCATCTTATGATGTTTTTTTCATACCCATATCATATAGTTAACAATGAAACAGAAAATAACTAAACTTGTCCTAAGTGGGTCACCATAGTTACTTAATTACCTAGATGATAATTCCAGATCTTAACAGAGCCGTGCGTTTCCCAATCTCCTTCATGCACCTGAACGCCTTTGATATGGCCAGAAGAAACATTTGGGATGAGGTGGGCTTGGCCCTTGAAGATTTTGTAGAACTTATCAGCAGGTGACTTGAGTTCTATTTGAGTCCCAATAAAACCGTGCAGAGCCATGCTTATGCTTATCAGTTTTGAAATTTGATATGGATAAGGCAGAATGTTAAACAACGTATAACTTGGCTTCTCCTTAAATACAAGTCATTACAGTTAAATTGCCTGATATTTTATATTATAACTTTAAGCGGTAGCAGATGCTTGCTCATCATGAAACTCACGAAACACATGAAACACATTTACTAATGATCACAATATGTGTGGAGAAGACAAGTTAGGTCACCTCCAACCATGATGGGGCTAAATTTAAATTCCACTCTCTAAAATTCAACTATTCATGTATTGCCCGGATTCAAAATGTTTTTTCCTCCAACTATACAGACTTATAATTTGAGTCCTCAGATTTATTAAATTAGTTAAGAATGGTTAACATGGTAGGTATACCTATACTATCTATACATCAAATCTAAATTTTTGACTCCAAACAAAACCCTACCAAATTTAATTTCTTAATTTAGTTAGAGTATATCAGTGAACTTGATTAATGGAGCTAACCCACTTTGAGAATGTAGAATTTAACATTCGTATTTATTTTTTTGTCAAAGTTAGGAAGGAAAGGGGAAAACTCACACACACTGTTATCTTAAGAACTTGGACTCATGACTGCTTGGGAGTACACAAAGATCTGGATTAATCCAACTAATTAACGCCACAATGTTTTTTAGGCATTACATGCAAAATGGGATATTATTCAACCGAATCTTAGAACTTGTGGTGGCTATTTGAGTGCCAGTCACACCATGACGCAAATAAATAATGCATTAGATGGAAACTACAAACTAAAATTGGAAGACTTCTCCGCAATTCAGCTTTGGAAATATTTTTGCTCACCACTTTAACCTAAGGTGTACCTTCATCATTCTTCTCAACACTTGACACGTGTCTATTGGCATAATTATAGTTAACTCTTTACTTTGTATTTATGGAACCATGGTTATGTCAATAGACACGTGTCAAGTGTTGAGAAGGGTGGTGATGGTACACCTTGAGTTAAAGTGGTGAGCAAAAATACTCACATTCAACTTTGGCTTTGTCCAATAATTATCCCCAATCTTTTTTTTAATTATTTTATTGATATTTTTTTTTCAATGTTTTTCAATTGTTAAGTATTAAGGCTATTTGTAGTTGATATAACGAATGGTGAGCAGAAACTGGACACATCACACCACTTATGTCACACTCCTGATTGGCTCCGCCGTAGCACGATATTGTCTGTTTTTGGGCCCAATGCCCTCACGGTTTTGTTTATGGGAACTCATGAGTAACTTTCCAATGGGTCACCCATCATGGGATTGATCTACCCCAAATTAGCTTAACTTCGGATTTCCCATGACTCCGAAGCCAGTGAGCTCCCAAAAGGCCTCGTGCTAGTTGGAGGCGGGTATGTACATATAAGGCACATCACCCTTCTTCGTTGGTTGATATGAGATATTACAATCCACCCCCCTTAGGGGCCCAACGTCCTCGTCGGCACACTAGCACCACACGGCAGAATGGCTCTGATACCAAATTGTCACACCCCGGATCGGTTCCGTTGTAGCACGATATTGTCCGTTTTTGGGCCCCATGCCCTCACGGTTTTGTTTTTAGGAACTCATCCTGGGATTGCTCTAGTCCAAACTAGCTTAACTTCGGAGTTCCCATGACTCCGAAGCCAATGAGCTCTCAAAAGACCTTGTGCTAGATGGAGGCGGGCATGTACATATAAGGCACATCACCCCTTCTTTGTTGGTCGATGTAGGATATTACAACTTATTTTATTTAAAGAAAAATTAGGTATTAGACATAAGTAACTTTACGAATTTGTATTTGAGACAGTGGGTATTTTTGTTTGGGTTTTAATACCTAGGAAAGAATTGTTATTTTGGATTAGGCCAAAGAGGAGGCCCAGATTCATTGAGTCAGCTTAAAATAATAACTGAAAAGACAATGCCACTCTTCTTCTTAAAAAGCCTAGCCCAACTGTAAAACTTACAAAGTAAATGACTTTTTTTACCCCTGTCTATTTAAATTATGCGTGATTTGAACTTTTATCTTTCGTTTTCGTTCGGCTTAACATTTTGGAGCTCTGGTTTATTTAGCTGCGATTGGAGCTTCAATTTTCTGGTAGGTTTTCATTTGATTTTCTGTTTTATTCTGATTACGTTTTGTGTTATTTAGATTGATCTTTATGTTTTGGGTGTAATTTTGCTTTTGCATGCAGAATCAAGGTTTGTTTTGGCGTGCGATTTCTGTGCTCTAGTTCGATCTTAGTCCTCCTATTTCGAGCTCAGTTTTGTGGCGCGATTTTGTGTGTGCCATTTTGTATCTTCTTCGTTTTGTGATGGGGAGATTTTTGGCAGTCCTAGGTGTTGAGGTATGGGTACTTGAGAACCTTTTTTTCGTTCATATTGACTTATATGTTTTCGGAATTTAGTTTAGTACTTTGATCGTGGCTTTTCCTTTTGATTTTGATTCGAAGTTTTTTAATTTTCTGTCATAAACTACATTGTTGTTTCTGTTTGTTGCAGTTTCTGAGTTTCTTGTTTCATAAACTACATTGCAAGTCTATGGGAATGTTACAACTGCTTATGGACTTAAATGTGTTTAGAACTTAGTTTTAGTACTTTGATCATGGCTTTTCCTTTTTGTTTCTATTCAAATTTGAGCATATGTTTTCTCATAAACTACACTGCAGTTTCCGTTTATTTCATTTTTTATCAGAAACTGTAGTGCATTTTCCTATTCCATATTTCGATTTCAAAATAATTTTTCCTAGTCTTTGGGAATGTTACAAATGATATTGGACTTAATTGTGTTTTGAACTTAATTTTAGTACTTTTATCATGGCTTTGCCTTTTGGTTTCTTTTCACACTTGAGTAGATTTGTTTTCATAAACTTCACTGCAATTTCCATTTGTTGTAGTTTTTACTAGGGAAACTGCACTGCAGTTTCTTGTTTCATAATTCAATTTTAGAATAATATTTGCAAGTCTGTGGGAACGTTACACCTTCTCATGGACTTATATGTGTTTTGAACTTAGTTTTAGTACTTTGATCATGGATTTGCCTTTTGGTTTCCTTTCAAATTTGAGCAGATTTGTTTTCATAAACTGCACTGCAATTTCCGTTTGTTGCTTATACTTGTGCTTTTGGTTTTGTTTTGCAGGGTTTTATCCTTTAGCTTTTAGAGTTATTGATTCTGAGGCAGAGCAGAATTGGACTTGGTTTCTTCAACATTTGGTTGCTATATTGCTACCAATGGGGAGAATGGTGACTTTTTTCTTGGACCGTAATCAAAGTTTGTTAAATGCAATGGGGGTTGTGTTTCCTGGATGGCTATTTCCTACTGTTACTATCACCTCAAACAAAATTTGATATCGCAATACCCGAAGTCAGGTTATGAGAAACTACTCCAAAACTGTGTTATTAATCTATTTAGTAGATGTGCATATGTTGTTACAGCGGAAGCGTTTAAAATAGCAATGGATGAGTTGGTGATTGTTGGGAGTGCGAAAGAGAAGATATTTATATTTGATTTGTCCAGAGATCACTATGCCAACGCATTTTTTAAATGAATGCGTTATGGGGAGATGGCAAACAGTTTAGCCGAGTCGTTTAATAACTGGGTTGGTGTATTTCGAGATTTGCCGGTGTTACCTTTGATGGAAGGGACTCGATAGAAATTGATGGTATTGAATTCTCAACGACAAATTGAAGCTGAGAAGTGGACAACAATTTTGTGTTCAGAGATGGAAACTAGACTGTGGGAAAACACTTAGGCTAGCAGGACTTGGGCCGTATGCCATTCTAGTTTCACTATTTTTGAAGTATTTGCTAATTTTCTGTGATGGTTGATCTTGGGCAAATGACATGTTCTTGCCGTCTTTTGCAAATTGATGGTTTTCATTGTATGCATGTCGTGGCTGCAATTCTAGCAAAGAAAGATTCTGTTTATGATTACTTTGCATGTTACTACAGGTCCGACTTCTTTCGAAAAGCCTTTGATAGTCCTATTTTTCCTATTCAAGAGATTAGGAAACGCTTGGGCAGCAACAGTTCAACTGCTAGAGTTGTGCTTCCGCTAATTACAAAAAGGCCAGCCGAAAGATCACCAACGAAGAGGATCAAAGCTTTTGCTGAAGGTACAAGGCCATTGAAATGTAGTCAGTGTAGTGTTGCTGGGCACAACAAGAAGACTTGCAAGGCGGTGATATGAACATTCCTTCCTAGTTGACGATTGCTAATGTTAGATATGATTTAGTGAATGTATAGTCAATTTCTGCATTGCAGTTTTTAGTTGCTTGTAATTGGCTACACAGCTTCTAATTGGATATTACGAATTTTTGTTTTATTTTTAAGTTAATGAAAATTATACAATTGTTTCATCAGTGGATATTCATTTTTAACTGCCATTCAATGCTTGTTTTCACATTTAAGCAGATTTTGTTTCATAAACTGCACTGCAGTTTCCGTTTGTTGCAATTTTTTTTTCAGGAACTGCAATGCAGTTTTTTTGTTTCATAATTTGATTTCAGAATAATTTTTTTTAGTATATGGGAATGTTACAACTGCTTATAGAGTTAAATGTGTTTTGATATTAGTTTTAGTACTTTGATCATGGCTTTGCCTTTTCTTTTCTTTTCACATTTGAGCTTATGTTTTTTCATAAACTGCATTGCAGTTTCCGTTTGTTGCAGTTTTTTACTAGAAACTGTAGTGCAGTTTTTTTGTTTCATAATTCGATTTCAGAATAATTTTTGCAAGTCTATTGAAATGTTACAACTGCTGACCTACTTAAATGTGTTTTGAACAAAGTTTTAGTGCTTTGATCATGGCTTTGGCTTTTGGTTTCTTTTCACATTTGACCAGTTTTTTTTTTCATACACTGCATTGCAGTTTCCGTTTGTTGCAGATTCTTGTTTCCTTTTCATTTTGTTGCAAAATGTTCTAAGATTATATGACAGTTTAGATGTATAACAAATCCTTTCTCATATCCCATAACTAGAAATATTTACAAACATCCAGAAGAATTAAGATACATATTGTCTTGAGTTAACAAAAGACAAATCACTAGAGACGATTAATGGGACAGTTTTTGTGGTGCAGGAGTTTCGTGATGTATTTTGCTCGATATTCATTCATGAAATTCTTGTCTACACTTTTTGGAATGGGTTGTCCTTGTGCTATTTATCCATGTAGAACATGACGAACATGCCACAATCCAACCTGCAAATGAATATGAGATTAGTTTTTGGTTTTGAATGATTTCAAATTGTAATGAATAGTTGAGTAAAAACAATTCTTATGAAGATGAACTTTGTTGAGCACATTCTGTGTCATCCTCAAATGGAAACTGACATAGACACTGCAAAATCCAATTGAGAGTGAGTTCTTCATTTGAGGACATCTCTTGCGTTACAGGTGTAGGGGCTCTTCCCTTTGCTTCACAAGTTTTGGTATTTTTCTACTTTCTAAGAACACTTGTGCTTTAGGTCTCATGTATTCTAGCTACCCTCCAACAACATTAACCTATTGAAAGAAGAAGAAAAGAAAAAAAAAAGGGTAATCAATGCATTGCATATTATAATTTTCGTCTGAAATTAGGCAGCGGGTATAATACAGAAACTGCAATACAGTTTGTGTTTGTGCTGAGAAATTAAGACAGGTACATTCCACTTACAATTTGATGAGAAATGTCAATGCATCTTTCTTGTTTTGTTGCTTCCAATGACCTGAGTGGATTGTAGTATCTCCACTTTTGTTCTAGTTTGTGAAATGCAAGGAGGGTATAGTGAAACTCGGAGCTTAAAATGATTGGGAAGAAAAGCAGATTGCATTCCCCGAGTTTTTCCAAAAAGGGTTCATACATGACCCTATGCCAAGCTGGCTCTATGTAGTTTTGCATGTATGACTGCATGCATTGAATGGAAATTGGTTAGTATATTTTTTTTCGAAAACTGCAGTGTAGTGTCTGTTTAATCAATTTTAAAATTTGAAAATAATTCTTACCCAAGTCCATGTAGACATGTACTATGGAGTTATTTTATCTTCCTCGATTTGTATGTAGACTTCAATAACCTGTTTCACATTGATTGGAGAAAAATGGAATTGTTAATGGTTAATATATGAGGCACAAATAAGAACTGCAGTGCAATGTGTGTTTTAGTAGTTTAGACTTACATTTTGTGACAGTTCCAGGTCTCATACAATATCTTTGATATTACGGTTTGTCACTTTCTCATCACGAAGTCCTGCCCAAAAGTTATCACTGTGGATTTGAATACATGAAATTCACAAGATTAGTTTCAGTTTAATTGTAATTAAAAGATGAAATTATTGTTCTTTTGGAATAGGATACTACCTAGGTTGAGTACTTAAGTAGTATTCTTGAATTTTGTCCCTGTCCTCTTTTGGAATTTTCTGCCAATCCTTCATTTTCCCTCATCCTAGTGCCTTCTTAATTGGCTTTTTTTGTGTCTATTTTGGCCGTTCATCTTCATCATCTAATTTTTTCAAACCAAGAATTATTGAATCGTGAAGGCTTGTTCCTTGTGGGGAATGAGGAAGTGGATCTCTGGCATCAGGCTAAGATGCATCTTGTGTTGATTGCAGATTGAAAGAAAACTAATTAGAAAATTCATTGGATAAAACGGAAACTACAATGCAGAAAATAGAAACTGCATTGTAGAAACGAAAACTACAACAGAAATTGCATTGCAATTTCTATTTTCTGCAATGCATAAAAAAAAAAAATGCTTGAACGGTAGTAATTGCATACCTCCATATGATTTTGAGAATCCTCTTGTGTTGATGGCTCTTCAGAAGAGATAAGCTTGAATTGTGGTAATTCTTCATCATCCTTTTTTGCCTCCTTTTTTGGTTGCTTATCTTTTTCGTACTCACAGCAAGATGCTTGATGCCTCTTTCTATAATGCCTCCGACCCAATTTAATCATTTTATTCAATTTGATTCAATTTATTTAATTATGAAATTACAATTTTGCCCTAGGGGTAGGGTTACATTGGTCACTTTTTAGGTTTAAGGAGTTGAGAGTATGATGAGCAACCTGTGTAGATTCTGGATAGAAAGGAAAAAGTGTTTCATTCTAGAACCATAGTGAAGGTGTTTTGGAGGAGTCAAACCATGGAGGAAGGCAGTTGGGAACCCGAGGCACATATGCAGGCCAAGTACCCTTACCTCCTCGAATGACAGGTATGAAATTTCGAGGAAGAAATTTTTGTAAGGGGGTAGGTTGTAACGCCTCTGGCCCAATTTAATCATTTTATTCAATTTTATTAAATTTATATAATTGTGAAATTATAATTTTGTCCTTGGGCCAAGGTCACATTGGTCACTTTTCGATCCGTAAAGATTTTTGGGATTTGAGTGGCATCATTGCTTAGAGCTCGTCGATATGAGTTCGTAGACACGTAGTGTCCCAAATCGAAGTTTTAACGAAGGAGTTACCCCACGCGTCTTCTCTCTCCTCCCCCGATCTCTCTCCTCCATCGCCGCCGTTTCTGATGAAACAACTTCCAAAATTCTCCTCTCCTCCTCCTCTACCTGACCCACCTAATTTCTCCAGTCTAAAATTCGGCCAAAACTCCCGTCGATGCCGAAAACTATTCCGACCACCTCTGGTCACGCCACCACTTGGATCAAGTAGCTCTCTCTTCTCTCTTGCTTTTCCCTATGTTGTGCGACACCATTGGTGGTTGCGTCGCTGTTACAAGGTTGGGAAGTTCCAGTTAGAACCATAAGGTTCTGTCTTTGATCTGGCTAGCTCCGACCACTTTTTGGTCGTGGTCCAAGAACCAAAAAATGCTCCCTTTGTTAGTCTGAATGGTTTGACATAGGTATTGTTGGGTGATTTTGTAACACCCCGACCTTAGTATATTTATCCAGTTAAAATTGGAAATTAATTTAATTATGAATTTATAATTTTGCCCTTGGGGTCAGGGTAAATTGGATTTTTTTTTTAATTCGGAGGGATTTTGGGGTAGTGACTGATATTTTTACTTAGATCGTACCGAGATGAGTCTGTAGACACGTAGCGGGCTCGAATCATAGGTTTAACAAAAAAAATACGATCAAAATACACTCAGTGGCATAACCGTAATATTTTTGAAGTTGGTTTTAATAAAATAAAAAAAAACCCTCCCATTTCTCTCTCTCTCTCTCTCTCTCTCTCTCTCTCTCTCTCTCTCTCTCTCTCTCCGGGCCCCCTTCCACAGACTGTTTGCAGCGACGGTTTCACCTTCGCCACTACCGCCACAGAGCGTCACCAGAGCTGCAACCGGTCCCAAAACAACCGGCCAGCCTCCCCCGTACTATCCCACCCCGTTGCCACCGCTGGAGCCGCCGAATTTGGCGCGAAAAATCAAGAAAACCGGCCATTTTTGTGAGAAAATTCCCTCGATCGTTTCGAACATTTCAGGCAACCAAATCTTGCAATCCAACTATGCTTTTCCATCCTCTCAATGTGCTCTAGCTGCTGGTCATGTTATTTAGGATCAATTTCTACGTTTTCAGTGTCAATTTAGCAATAATAGTTTGGCCAATTTTCGGCCCTCAATTCCGGCCACTTCCGCCCACTTTTTAGGGTAGGTCCAAGAACAAGAGTTGCTACACTCAATGTCTTGATCATGTAGGTATAAGTCTTGACCGGCATTTGGAGTTTTTTCGATCGCCGGAATCGCTTTGGACACCCAAGCGCTGCTGGCTCGTGTGGCAGTGAGTGGGTACTATTTTGAAGTCCCTCCTGGTCCTAACATAATCCCCATGTCATCCCGAGCACAACGGTATGCTCGGATTTGAATTTGGTTATCATTTGATCGACGGTCGAACATCGCACGTTAGGAGTTATCCTGATGCGACATGTTCGGACCATTGGATCGACTCCAATTTAGTATATGTTGATCTAGGCATTCCTAGGATCGTGTAGGATTTCGTAGATCGTGAATCGGAGCCCCGGATGTTCAGATTCAATAACTTAAAATTTGCGTTTTACGATAACCGTCCGATCGTATGATTGTGAGCGATCCGACTGTCCGATTCGGACAAAACTTGCAAGAAAAGTATTGTAATCCTTGTGGAACTCATTGGAATGTCTGGATTGTAAAACGGGGTCATGGGACCCGTGGGCCCGGTCGACCAAGTTTAGGTAGTTTGACCCCTCGGTTGACCGTGAGTCTTCCAAGGTAGTTTCACCCTTTGAGGAGTACTAGAACGACCTTATTAACGAGTCTCGACCGTTATTTGAGTTATGTTGACTATGTTGGGATTTTAAGATTGTTTTTATTATCGTATGAAAATTCTTCGATATTATTTTAATAATTGAAATTATGGAATAAATGAGTATGGGTTAATTGAGTTGGGTGAGTTATGAAAGTGAGCCTTGGGCTCGGCTATGATTATTAGGTAGTGAGTGGACTTTGATTTCAAATAATATTCATTATTTTCAAGGATAGAAAAATATGCATATTGAGTCCTTTGATTATGAGTTATTATATGTTCCAAAGTGGAAATATAGTATGATTATAAGAGTATTGGTGGTAAAACTATGAGTTTTTTTTAAAGTGTTTTATTTAATCTAGTCCTCATGTTCTTCAATAGGTATTCAGGCTCAGCATGCTCAGCAAGCAAGGCCCTCTCAGGGTCAAGTAGCTTCTGATCTTCTGTGAGTGGACTTTGTTTGTAAATAAATATTATTTTCAAAGGTGGAATGTTATGCATATATATATATTGGGATATTTTTTACGTTGAAACTTTAATATTGTTTTAATATTACGTTATGGTATTTATGAAATCATTGGTATGTTTTTGGATACTTGAAGGTTGTGTTTATTTTGGGTCGACTTATTGTTATCTTGAGAGCTATTCTCTATACTTTAAATATGTATAATTTGGGATTTGTGTTTTGGATGCAAGTGATGTTCGGTTGTCTGGGTATATATGTTGGGTACTTGGTATTGTTGGAAAGTGGCTATGGAATGGGATTTGGGTTGTGGTTTATGTTAGTTTGGAGTGCTTTTAGAACTACCCTATGTACCTCCCCAGCACTTGGATACTTGGATATGTCGGAACTCTGGCACCCTTGACGGGGTGTTTCGTAGACCCTTAGCGAGGTAGTCTGCCCGGGTAGGACTTGTCACAAGCGCACGAGTATTGAGAATTCTGTTGTGCGTGCTGGTGAGCCCAGTACCCCGATTTGACGGCTCGTGCCCTAGCCACATGGTCAATTGAGGATTCTTCCATGTCGTCTAGTCAAACAATCCTCCGGTGGGTTGTTTCCCCGGTACAAGTTTGGTAGTGGTCATACCTATATATACTTATACACATTTATTCTTATTTATTAGTGAGGATACTTCCTCGCTCGCTGTGCCTAAGGGCATGTGTTTTGGAAAAGAGTGGTGGGAAGGGAAAAAAGGTCCAGTTCGAGTTTGTTTTATATGCCATATCGAGTTTTGGGTTTTACCTTGGTTTTAAATTGATTATGTATATTGGTTTTGAATGCAAGTTTTGTCATCGTTTTCCTAAAATGGTGGGGTTCGTACGTTGTTTATAACTATGTTGAAAACTTGTTTTTGTCCACTCACAATTTTCTGTTTTATACCCCCAGACAGTAGCTTCATCTAAGCCGAGCAACGGAGCCAAGATTCGCATTTCCGCGCCCTGAACTTCTGTAGGGCAGTTTTTATGTGTTTTTATTTCCATTGAACGTTTGTTTCCGGTTGCAAACTGAAATTCCTTAGAATTGCTCTGTTAATGCCCATGTAGGATTGGATGTAAGGCCGGTGGCCTATTCTATAAACTTCATGCTTTTGTATTGTGCGTGCTCCTAGTTGGGTGTGTTGTTACTATGTTTTGACATGTTGAAAATTTGAGAAAAGTCCATTTTTCAGTGGAGACACTGCCGAAATTTCAGTAAAAAGTCTCGAGCCTCTTTTCCTTTGTTTTCAGAGAAGAGGATGTTGTTAGTAAGTAGGTCGGGCATCAGTTTGATGTCAGAAAAACCACAGGGATCGTCAGGGATTCTGAGGAATTCGGGCCTGGTCTTGTCACTTTCTTTCTCTGTTCTTCAGCCTTTGTATTCTTGGTGTTGGAGCATCTTGCTTCTTCTCTTCTTCTTTCCCTTCTTATTGCTTCTTCTCTTCTTCTTTCTCTTCTTGTTGCTTCTTCTCTTCTTCCCTTCTTATTGCTTCTTCTCTTCTTCTTTCTCTTCTTGTTGCTTCTTCTCTTCTTCTTGTTTCTTCTTGTCTTCTTCGTTCTCTTCTTCTTTGTCTTTTTTTTTTCTTCTTCTTTCTCTTCTTCTTTGTCTTCTTTCTTTTCTTCTTTCTCTTCTTCTTTCTCTTCAACTGGATGTGTTGTAGGAAAATCCCGCTCTATTTCGAAGATTATTGGGTCCTAGAACATACTTTCAATTTCTACCTTAATACTTTTATGGAATATTCATTTTCTTGGCACTCGGCTCTGGGTCAATATAAGATTCCTTGCCTTCCAATTGTGCAATCCTCATTTTCAGATTTTGTATTGTGTGAAGCTGAATTGTAGATTCCACTGTCATAGTTGCAGTCACATATTCTTCATCATGTAATTTCTCTTTGTGTGTTGCTAACTCCTCTTCCAACTCGTTTGATCTCTTTTCTACTTGGATAAATATATCCCACAATTCCATCATTTTCTTCTCACTGTCTTTATTAATTTCATCCTTCCACAGTTTTAATCTTTTTAGGCAAACAAAGCTAGGATTTTGGCGTTGGCGGTAGTTGATTTGGGCTATCATGGACTTCACCAAGAGTTCTTGAATCCCAACAGGTTCTTTTCCAGCTTCAATCTCAAACCTTTTCTTCTTTCTAATCTCTTTTAATTCTGGAGTCTGATATCATCATCAGGTTGTCCTTGTTCTGCTATTTCCCCTGCTTCTCCTTATTCCCCTTCATCATCTTCGTTTTCTTTTTCCTACAAATTGAACGGAAACTAATTAGAAACTACATTAAATAAAATAGAAACTGCAATCCATAAGCCACTGTTTGGAGATTCTAATTACCTTGTCAACAGGGTCTCCCTCTTCTCTGGTAGTTTTTAGCTTTTTATATGTTTTCAAAATACCTTGTACAATGAGAATGATTTAGAAACTGCATTGCAGGAAATGGACACTGCAGTACAGTTTCTGTTTCTGCAATGTAGAAAGCAGAAACTGCAATGCATAAGCCACTGTGTACAGATTCTAATTACCTTGTCAACAGGGTCTCCCTCCTCTCTGGTACTTTTTGACTTTTTAGAGGTTTTGAAAATACCCTATACAATGAGAATGATTTAGCATGGATTCACATTCAAGATATATTAAAATAGAACATGTGATAACTTGCATACCTCTATGTCATTTAAGTCCTTTATTTGGCTGAATCTTGTGTGGAGTTCCACAAGACTCCATTTAAGAATTGCATGAATTTCTTTGTCCTTGCCAAAGATTGGTTGTATGATATTTGTCTTCTCACATAGTACAAACAACACAGTTCAAAAACAAGATATATCATAAATTAGGTTGGAAACTGCATTAGATAAAACAGAAACTGCATTGCATAAAACTCAAAATGCATTGCATAAGCCACTGTTTACTTACTAATATTAGGATAGTGCAACCTGAAACAACTCATATAGAGGCTTCTCCTTCCTTTCTTGCTTTAGCCTTTGTGATCAAGGAGTCATTTATGTAGGTTGAAACAACTCTTGCCCACGATGTCACATCCCAGGATCGGCTCCGCCATAGCATGATATTGTCCGCTTTAGGCCCCCATCTCTGCCCTCAAGGTTTTGTTTCTGGAAACTCACGAGCAACTTCCCAGCGGGTCACCCATATTGGGATTGCTCTAGCCCCAACTTGCTTAACTTCGAAGTTCCCATGACTCCGAAGCCAGTGAGCTCCCAAAACACCTTGTGCTAGATGGAGGTGGATATGTACATATAAGGAACATCACCCCTTCTCTGTTGGTCGATGTGGGATGTTACAATCCACCCCCCTTAGGGGTCCGACGTCCTCGTCGGCACACTCGCACCACATGGCAAAGTGGCTCTGATACCAAATTGTCACATCCGGGGATCAGCTCCGCCGTAACATGATATTGTTCGCTTTGGGCCCCCTCTCTGCCCTCACGGTTTTGTTTCTGGGAACTCACTAGCAACTTCCCAATAGGTCACCCATCTTGGGATTACTCTAGCCCCAACTTGCTTAACTTCGAAGTTCTCATGACTCCGAAGCCAATGAGCTCCCAAAAGGTCTCTTGCTAGATGAAGATGGGCCTGTACATATAAGGCACATCACCCCCTCTCCTTTGGTCGATGTGGGATATTATAATATCACACTACTTAGGCACCGGGGAAACAATCCAACCGGGGGATTGTTTGGCTAGCCCGCAGGATTTCATGTTGCTATCCTGCATCTAGAGATGAGCGGTCCAACTAGGGGCGAAACTCTATAGGTTACACGCCGAAAATTCCAACGCCACGTGTAGCACCAATACTAAGTCCTACGAGCGTAGACTACATCATCACACACCGAAAATTCCAACGCCACGTGTGATGATTCCTCATAATTCACATAATCTTCCCATAAGCCAGAAATTCCAACGCCACGTGTGAGACTTAATCAACACATGTTCTTCCCACATGTCGGTAATTCCAACGCCATGTGTGGGAAGCCTAGTAACTAGGGGATGGTACTTACATAGTGTCATCATAAATCTTCCCTCAATAACCCATCCTACTAAATTCCCAGATCCCCCAAATTTCAACTTCAAATTTTCCAATTAAAAATCACATTCTCAATTTAATATTACTAATATCTCAACTTATTACTTTCTCAAACTTTAATCCAAAATATCTAAATGTATATAAATAAATCCATTCCATGCATAACCTTTCAATCATTGAAAATAAGGCATATTTAAAATAAATGTCCACTCACAAGTAGTCCCATGCTACCTGACCCTGAGAGAGTCTCGAGGTATTCTATGGTCCGACTACGGGTTTAGGAAATACGTCTTGTGAGTTTGATCTGCAATGGACGGTTATCGCAAACCACAAACTTCGAATTATTGAATCGGAACATCCGGGGCTCCGATTCATGATCCGTGAATTTCTACACGATTCTAGGAGTGCCTAGATCAACATATAAAAATTTGGAGACGATCCAACGATTCAAACCTATCAAACCCGGATAACGCACAATATGCGAATCTGTCTTGTTACCGAGGAATTCCGGAGCGGATCCTATTTTGAAAGCGTGTCTAGATTCATACAGTGCTCAACAATTTTCCAGTGTAAAGTGAATGAAGAGTTGGCAAAGAAGAATGTCATGCAGAGTAGAATTAAGATTAGGCTGACCACATCCTTGTCGTAGTCAACAACCTCATTGTCCTCTTCGTCTTCCCCTTCTTCTTCAATTTTTTTCTTTGCTTTTCCTCTATTCGTTTCTTCTTTTGCTTTGCCTTGGCCTTTTCTTTTTTTGGTTGGTTTGCCAAGGTAATTGTCTTTTTTAATTCTTCTTCTACCATGCCATTTGATGGTTTTGACTTTTCTCCGAATTGCCTTGTTCTGAAGGTATCATTGTATCTATTAGTGCCAAGTTTGACAGATTTTCCTTCATTTAGCAGTCCTAGAATCTCAATCACTGCATTGGCTGTGATCTTGAACGATTTGGTGCCAAATTTGAAGGACTTTGTATCTGGATCAAACTTCATGAGCAGCGCTACTAAGTTGAGGTCCGACTTATTCATGTTCTTCATGTCAATTCTTTGGTTTTAAAATAGCTCAATCAAGTTCCAGAAAGGCGTTGTCTTGAGCAGTTTCTTCTACCTGTCATTGAGTTTGTCTATAACATATGTAATGATTCTATTGAAAGCATTGACGTTGCACCGAAACTAGACATAGTCTGAGTGCTTTGCTTTCCTATCATAGTTTGGCTTTGTTTTTCTCTTTTGAGCCATTGTTTTGATTCTTGGCTTTCGTTGGTTTTGAGCTTCATTCTTTTGTGGTGACATTTCTTGTGCCATTTGTGATCTGAAACAAGAAGGGATGAAAACACAATTAGGACAAGTAGAGATAAACTACAAGGAAGAAGTATAAATAGGTAAGCAGAAAATAGAAAACAGAAACTGCAATGCAGTTTCTGGTTCATTGCATTGCATTAACGGAAACTACAATGCAGATTCCATTTTTTGCAATGCAGAAAATAAAAATATTTGAAGCTCTTCCTATTTTAAAAGGAGCAATCCAAAACGCAAAACATCAAACATAATAGAAATATAATAGGAGCAATCCAAAACACATAATAGAACAGAAAATATACATCAACTTGACATGAAATGGAAAGATCAGTAAAGTCAAAATAAGAACTACAAACTAAGTGCAGTTTCCGTTTTCTGCAATGCAGAAAATAGATATATTTGATGCTCTTTCTCTTTCTCTAATGATTTTTTGGTTTTTAGAGCTTTTGAAACCAAAACTAAACCCAAAACCTAAACTACATTGCAGAGTGAAGAATGAACAGTAGGTAAAATCTCTAGAATCATTAATCCCTATAAACGAAGGCAAAACCTAAACCAAGAGTAGTTGTGAATCCAAAAAGTCATCCATTTTTCCAAAGGGAGCATGCATAATGAACAATATCTAGAATCTCTAAAATCCTTAATCCCTAAAAAACAAAGGCAAATTTGTGTTAGAGTGTTGATTTTCTTATGGTTATTTTTTTTTCAAGAGAGTGAGAATTGGCTTCGATCGTTGGTGGTTGTCACCATTGGTGGTCATCGTTGATGCTAATGGTTTAGATTGGAACGATCGTCTCTGAGATTTTTGGGAATAGTGTGAAGGAAATTGTGGAAAGGCGGTTTCTCGAGGTGAAGGCGAATGGCTTAGCTTTCAATTTGAGTAAATGTTGTTTCAGGTTAAGTTTTTGGTGTTGTGATGTCGTTATACTTATCCATATACAGCTGTAAGTTTTGGTTTAAAGTTAAATATTGAAATTTGAAAATAATGGCATATTTTGTAATTTTGATGTTCTTTAATTATATTATTTGAAAATAATGGCATATTTTCTCATATGCAATCGACAAGGTCGCAATGCTGCCTTCATCCTTTTGAGTGAATTGATAGACAGGCTTAAAGCTTTTGAAATACTTGAAGACATCTCCTTCCACCCCATTCAGAGTTATGGACTTGTTCTCATCGTTGTACTCCACCTTTTCCTTGAATACCCCGACTTCGTCCCCTATTTCACAAGACATAATTGTATTTTGTTAGGTAGGGAATTAAAGATGTACACCGGCCACATGTAACAGGTATATAGATGACCTTACCTATTGAGTAATTCCTACTCTTAATAGAGCCATGTGTTTTCCAGTCTCCTTCATGCACCTAAACTCCTTGAATGCTGCCAGGAGAAATGTTCGGGACGTGGTGTGCCCGGCTGTTGAAGATGTTGTAGAACTTCTCAGCTGGTGCCTTAATTTCTATTTCAGTCTCAACCTTACCTTTCAGAGGCGCCATGCTATCAGTTGTTGTTGTGATGATACGCAGAATTAAGTATAAGTAGTGATCGATGTGTGTACAAGGCAGAATGTTAATGAACATAATTTGGGCTCCCCTTAAATACAAGTGAGAGTCTGAGTGTCACGACCTGATTTGAAAATAAGGAATATTCTTGAATTAGGGTGTGAGTCATACGATAGTCATAAGAATAAAATCTTATAACCATGATATGATGAGAAAAAGAGCCACAAATAAATACAAATTTACTTAACAACACAGAATCAGAGTCTCAGTAGCTCATAGTTAATTACACACTAAGATCTTTATCAAACCGTTGACTACTTACAAATGTTAATTACACAAATCAACAACAAAAGCCTAGTAGCTTGGTTGAAACCTGCTCTGTCAAACTTCACCTTGAATCTTGCACAATCTATTAGCGTATGAGCATTCTAATACCCAGTAGAGTACCACCAAACCCCTCAAAGTCAATTATCACAGTTAATCAAAGTGTCATGCATCAAACAACACAAGATACAGAAATTATGCAACCATACCATATAAATAAATTTGCATATGCGGTGATGCCATGAACTCACTCCCTTATAATCCCACTAATTCATACCTTAGGGCAATAAACTTGCATGTCTCATACCATGCGTTTTACCATTGTGGCTCCGAATACCCTAAAATATAAACTAGGGCCTATCCGTCCATTAACCCAGTTTTCTTTTGTTTACGAATTTCTCAACTTTCACTTTTCATTATAGGCCCTGCTCCCATCACCTCAATATATTCAAGCCCTACTTCCGTTACTTCAATGTATTCTGCATTTTTACTCATATATATCTAAGGTCTTCTCCCACCCCTTAGATATACGTCAAACGACACACACACCCTTAACACCACTGTATTTATGATGCATATGTAATGGAGAGCAACATCATTTATCTATACTGAATAATAATACATATAATAATAATAATAATATTTCAAGTTTCATCACATGAATAACAATATTCACCCAACATCAAAGAAAATCCACAAAGAAACATCAATAATAATATTCACATAACATCAAAAAATATTCGCCGAGCAAAGCAACAATAATATTCATATTTATAGTACTATATATAAGCACCAAGATTAAGAGTGACATAGCACAATCATCGGGAAATCAGGAAACCCTACCTCGTATCCAAGAAGCTAAAATGATGAAATTACCCTTAGAAGGTTGTCTGGTTCTCTCCCGTTCCTAGATTTGAAAAGTAAATAACATAAATGAAGTTAGAAAATCTAATTTTATAAAAATATTTTTCTCCCTTAACATAGAGAGTGCACACCACTCTCCAAGCTAAACCCCTCAAAACGACCATTGTGACAGCTTGTATAACTTGCTCGAATTTAGGCTTGTAAAATTTGCATTGTGACAGCTTGGCACTGCAGTGTTGTTATGTGCTGACTGCTGGAAACCATGTCCTCCCTTTTTTTGTCAAACACATTGTAACTTTTCTATTTGGTATTATATGCAGTGCTTGGTTGAAACTTTTCGCTTGAGATTTCCCGCATGTTGGGTCTTAATATAAGGTAGATACCGCCATAATTTTGGCAGGATCCATGCTCGAAGCTTCAATGCTTATTTATGCTAATTAGCTTGGCGTATATTTTTTTGTTGATGAAGCATGAGGTCTGCTAGTGACTTAGGATCCCATACAAATGGCTTTGGCTTGGCATGTGTGGCATTTCTTAACAAAGTCACGTGCATCTTTCTTCATAGTAGGCCAATAGTATCCGAAACTCAGCAGCTGCCGATAAAGCCTCTTCATCCCTTGATGTTCTCCACATTCTCCAGCATGTATCTCTTGCATGACTTGATAAGCCTCTGACCTTTCCAAGCATCATAGTGGTTCACCATTAAATCCCTTCCTGTAAAGAGTCGCTCCATCCATGAAATATCTTTTTACCGTCTTCTTGAGCTTATAAGCGAGCTTGGAATTGGTTGGCAGAGCTCCTTCAACGAAAAATGCTAGATATGGGGCCCTCCAATCTTCCACCAGTGACACAGTGAAAGCCTCCTCGGTAGTGGGTACCGTAGAACATTTGGGACAATTAGCCTGAACATCGGCTGCTTGTTTCCTCATTTCTGGCCAATAATAACCCTTACGCTGCAGGCGCCGATACAAACTGGTCACTGGTTCCAAACTGCAGGTGGCATCGTGTACCTCTTGCAACCTTCTCCTCGCTTCTACCATTCCCACGCACCTAGTCAAAACACCGCCTGGAAGGCGTTTATAGAGTTCCCCAAAGATGAGCACATAGTCTTTCAAGTCCTTAATGCTGCTTTCTCCACTGAATTCTTTTCTTAACGGCTTTCTCCAGTCATCTTCTTCCAGCAGCTCCTCCTGGACCATTGCCTCTACTACTGACGTCTCTCTCCTTACCACAGTAATATTAGGCTGCTCCTGTACGTATGATAATTTTGATCCTAATGTAGCCAAAGCATCTGCATACCTATTAGTAACTCCCGGGATGTGCTCCATCACAACATGCTTAAAGGAATTAATGAGCCTTTCAGCAGCTGTACGATAGGGTGCTAAAGTTGCTTCTTTCACAGCAAAGCTCCCTTGCATTTGGCTCAATACCAGATTTGAATCTCCAATGACCTTTACTCTTTCTGCACCCATTTCCCTTGCCGTAGACAATCCCATGATAAAGGCTTCATACTCCGCGACGTTATTTGTGCATGGGAAATCTAGCTTGAACGAGAGAGCTGTGGCCTGCCCTTCAGGATTGATGATCACTATCCCTGCTCCTCCACCGTTGGTTGTAGAGGATCCATCAAAGTAGAGGGTCCATGACGCTTCTTCTACAACAGTGGCAACTACTTCCGACAGTTCTCCTAATACTTCTTTGGACAGAGTAGACTCCTCTACTTCGGGGAATAGGGCTAACATATCAATCACAGCCTGTCCCCTAATAGACTTCGGGGGCGTACACACAATATCGAACTCAGACAATTGCAGCAACCAGCGTGCAAGACGTCCTGATAGCACTGGTCTTGTGAGCAAGTATCTCACAGGGTCGGATTTTACTACAAGCCGCAGCTTGTGAGCAAGAAAGTAATGTCGCAATCGCTGCGCAGCATAAACAAGAGCAAGGCATAATAGTTCTGTCTTTGGGTACCTTGTCTCAGCTCCCTTCAATTGTCTGCTTACATAGTAAATGGGGCTTTCTTCCCCTTCATGACTATCCTGGGCAAGCAAAGCTCCAACCGCGGTATTTGTCGCAGCTAAGTAGAGCTTGAGTGGAAGTCCCGGGATAGGTGCCCTCATTGTGGGTAGCCTGGCTATCAGTTGCTGCACTTTCTGGTAAGCCTCCTGGCATTCTTTGCTCCATATGAACGATTGGCCCTTTTTGAGTAAAGGGGTGAAGATGCTCATCATAGCAGCAAGCCCTGGAATAAAGCGTCGAATGTACGACAGCCTCCCCATGAAACTTTTCAATTCCTTCGGGTTTTTTGGTGGCGACAAGGATTTTAGGGCCCTAGTCTTTTCGGGATCCACATCTATGCCGCGTTGGTGCACCTGAAACCCCAAGAATTCACCAGATGATACTCCGAACGCACACTTCTTCGGATTCATTTTCAGCCCGTATAGCCGGCACCTTTCCAGCACCCTCCTTAAAACCTCATGATGCCCCAGTCTGGTTTTAGATTTCACCACAAGGTCATCCACATAGTCCTCCACCTCTTTTCCCATCATATCATGAAACACTGCCGTCATGGCTCTTTGGTAGGTGGCACTCGCATTTTTGAGACCAAATGGCATGACCGTGTAATAAAAATTCCCATACGACGTTCGAAAGGCTGTCTTTTCAGCATCCTTGGGCGACATTTTGATCTGATTGTACCCACTGAATCCATCCATAAAGGACAGCATGCCTTGACCCGAGGTTGAATCGATCAATATATCCATGTTGGGCAGCGGAAACTCATCTTTTGGGCAAGCTCGATTGAGGTCTCGGTAGTTTGTACATATTCTAATGACCCCGGTCTTCTTTTTCACGGGAACGATATTTGCTAGCCACGTAGGGTGCTTGATGGGCTTGATGAATCCAGCAGCTAACAGTTTTTCGATTTCCACCTTGATTTGCTTTTCAACTTCAGGATGAAAATTCCTTCTGGGCTGTACGACAGGTTTGGTACCCAGCTCAATATTCAACGTGTGACTCACCAAATTTGGGTCAAGGCCGGGCATTTCTTCGTAGCTCCAAGCGAACACATCTCGAAACTCTTTTAACAAAGGCACCAAAACTTCCTTCTCCTCCTCTGTTAAATGGATGCCGATGGAAATGGGTCTTTGGACGGCGGGATCATCACTTAAGTCAATTGTCTCCAATTGCTCAGTTACTGCCACTGAGCCATCTTGCATGTGCTTGGGAGCAACCATTGGCTCCTGGAAGGCACAAGGTGAAGGTGCCTTGTCATCTGAATCTTTGCGGTCATTGGTTTGCATTGCTTCTCCTCCATACTCGGGGCTTTCCCATAAGACACGGTTAAGCCCCCAATCCCGTCATAAGCGATACACGGTGCGCCCATCGGGGAGCGTTACTTTTGAGCACCGGGGATGATCATAGGCATGATTGTTAGCTTCCGAGTGTCTCTTTCTTCCTCGGTTGATGACGGTGATGAGTTCTTCATTACTTAAATCACGAATTTCTGTCCAAGAAGGAAGGTAGGTTCCAAAATCTTTGGATGGGTTGCTTTCAGCACCTGTGCATTCGGTGTAGAATTCTGCCTCGGAGTAGTGGGCTTCATCTTCATTGAATGGTGCTTGATTTCCGGGTATGCGTACTGGTCTCAGCCCAATTCTTCCTTTCACACATTGATGGTAAGTAGAGACCACAAGCTTATGTTTATTGAGCCATGGTCTTCCAAGCAGAGCATGGTAAGCCACATCCACGTCCACAACATAAAATTTAGTAAGTGCTCGAATCGGTCCCACCTTCAGATTTACTTGCATATACCCGACCGTGACCTCACTTTTGTTCCCGAAACCGCTGATGCTTGTTTGAGATTGCACGATCTTAGATAGCGGAATGCCAGCTGCTGTAAGCACAGATAGGGGTAAAATATTGACAGAGGAACCTGTGTCTACCAAGGCTCTCCTTATAAACACATCGTTGATCTGCCCCTCCAAATAAAGCGGCCTCCTGTGGTCTGGGTAAGGAACTTCCATATCCTCGTCTGTGAAGATGATAGCATTGTCATTTCCCAAAAACGAACTTTGTGGTTGAACAGTGAAGCAATGAGGGTCAGATGCCGCAGAGATGTTCATGAGAGTTACAGCAGCTGCTTCTCTTGCTTGAGGCCCAAAGCCAAGTTGGTCAAAGAGTGACTTGAACTTTGGGTTTCTTTGGAGGGCCTGTGAAGCTGTGGGCCCCTGTTTCAGACTTAGGTAACGTCCCAACACGCTTGCTTCAGCCTCCGTAACATTGTGAAATGTTACGGCAGCTATTTCCTGCTGTCCCAATGAAGCCCCCGAGTAGCGATCTTCCGGCACGTCTTGAACAAACATCTGATTACTTGAGTCGTCATCCCATCCATCAGCGAGCGGCCATGGCGTGTTATAACTTGAAGGCTTCGAATATTTGCACCAGTACGCCTTCTCCATGTTCCCGCAAGGTTCCCACATAGCTTCTGGCGGCTTCGGGTCATTCCTCCATGGGTGGCACAATTCATCGTCATCCAGTAAATCCTCGGAATATGTAATGACAGCAGCTACCTCTTTGCCCCTTCGTTTCGGCAAGGGGTCCTCATCAATTGTTTGCTTCCTAGAAGGAAGCTCAAGAACTCCTTCATGTATTTTAGCATGTAAAATCCTTCTTAGACTCTGACAGGCAGTAGTTGGATGTCCCACGAATTGATGGTAGCGACAGTACCTAGGATCATTCTTTTCTTCTCGGGTGGGGACTTTGTAGGGCCTGAGAGGTTTAATTGCGCCATCAGCGATCATCGTGTCCAAGATGGCATGAAACTCCTCATCTTTGCATGGCAGTGGCGGGTACGTCTCTCGGTCCTTTCTTTTGCGTGTGCCGTAGTCGTTGGATGGCTTGTCATTTACAGCTAACGTTTGGTGCGCCTCCCTCTTCTCGTTCCTCCAAGTCCTTTGTCCCGTCGGTTTGACAGACATGCTTGTTTTTCTTACTGCTTCCAACAACCTAGAAAATTGACTGATGCCAATGTTTTCTAAGTACACTCTATAATCTGCTACAATGTTGCTGATGCAGATTTCGACAAGTGCCTCTTCGTCCTTTTCATCATAGCAATCTAGGGCCAGATCTCGAAACCTTCGTACAAAGTCCACAGGATCTTCACCATGCTTCTGGCGGGTATTGTTGAGCTGGGTGGTGATGACTCTTTCCTCGTGCTGGAAGTATTTTTTACAGAACCTGCCTGCCAGATCGTCCCAAGAACGAATTGAGCCTGGCGCCAATGTCGTATACCAGGTATAGGCCCGATCAGTAAGACTTTTTGAAAACTCTCGCAGTCGGAGATTATAATCACCAGCATGTGGTCCTAAGGCATCGATGAAACGACTAACATGCTCCTTTGGGCTCCCTTTCCTTCCATCAAAAAGGACGAAGTTTGGTGTTTCGTAGCCTTTGGGGTAAGGCTGCTGGAGTAAGCTTGACGGGTAAGGTGGTTGAGGAACGTATTTCCAGTCTTCTTGGCTTCGACTGAGTTCCCTTTCCAGCATGGCAACGACATCCTCCTGGGTAACAAAAGATGGTCCCCTTTGTTCAGACTCTTTTCCGGCAGCAGCAGATTCCTCCTGTGGATGTCGGGTATTTTCTTCGTTTGGCTTAGGAACAGCATTCTTTAGCTCTTTGATGGTGTCCATCATTTCTCTTTGGGTTTCCCCCATAGCCTGCATAGCTGTAATAAGGTTTGTGAGGGTAAAAGCTCCCTCACTTGCACGTTCTTGCTGCCTAGAGGAGGTATTTTGTCGTGATTCGGAATCACCGTGGTCAGATCCGTCTTGAGAGGCCATGGTATTGCTCCTAGTCTTCTTTTTTGGAGGCATTAGCGAAAAAATGGCAGCTTGGTCCCCAGCAGAGTCGCCAATTTATGTTGGGGCTTTTTTGTTCCAGCAGCCTGACGAATGGGCTTGGGCTGCCGTGAGAAGAGAAGTGAGCAAAAATTCCCCAAATGCCTGGGTTCGACACCAAGCGCCTGGAAGAGTGTTTTTCGCAGAGTCTGATGAAACTGTTACGAAAACGCTCTCAGGCTTCCTTCACTAATAGCCTAAACAAACTTGACCAATTTTACAGAAGAGCTTGGCTTGGAGAGCATGTGGCATGGGAGCTAGGCTTTCACAGGTTTAGCAATTTTGAGAGAGAGAGATGAATTTTCCTATGGAGGATGGAGGTTTAGAGCAAGCAAAGGAAGATTTGGCTGACTTCCTTCCTAATGGAGGAAGGAAACGAATGGAGGAGGAGATGGGGTGGCTTGAGTAGATTTTCCAGCTGCTTGACAATGCTTGGTCGAGCTCTGAAAAATGGGTTGGTTTCCTGGGTAGCAGAAGTCCTCCTTTTTATAGCCGCTAAGGGTTCTAATTTCGTCATACTTCCCTCCCTCTTTCCATTGTTTTCCCCCACTTCGTCTTCTTTGATGAATTCCGTCCGCCCAAGACACATGGGTAAGGAACCCATTTGTGGTTCCAAGGTCTCGGTTTTGCTGGCCCTTCATCATAGAGGTGAAGAGCCGCTTGCTTTTCTCTCGATCTTTCCTATGCAAGCTGCCAGAACAATGGGAGGGAAAGGAGCTACGTTTTACCCAACGGGTAAACCTCTTGCTTGTGTGGATTTCCTCTGGTTTTTGAGATGTTTGCTGTTGACTTTCCTGGATAGGGACAAAACGTGCTTGGCCAGATATTTTACAGGGAGTTTGGGCTGGGCTTTTCTTTCCTAGGCTTTGAATTGGTGATATGTCATTCTGGGTCAGTCTGCTGGGCTTTCGTCAAGCTGCCGGAAGCAGCTTGCCTATTGCACTTTAACAGCACATTTAGGCCTTCTAATTGTCCTAGCCTTCTCTAACAGGCTTTGCACCTTTTTTCTAAGGTATTGGGTCATGCTCTCTCTTCTCTTATGCTAACCCATGTATTTCGGGCCAAAGAAATAGGCTTGAGTTTTGGGCCTCCCAAGTGACCCGAAACTACCATTTCCTTGGCTCGTCAATGGGTCCTATGAAAGCCCGTTGCCATCCATACCACAACCCGTTCAAGCAAGCCCCGGGTAATTTTGGTGGCTTGGGCCCACCTAAGCTTGTAACACATCTTGGTGTTGGCATGGCGGTTCCGACACCTATGCTTGTGCTTGGATTTTTATCCTATCATCATAGGCTATAGCCGAGTTCAATAGGAATGAGCATGTTTTTAGCATGTTTTTGGTCTTCCCGCACGTGCTTGTTTGGCGTGGCATGTGGCCCGTAGCTCGTATTAATTCGTTCCCTAAATTCTCTTGCGTTTACTTGTCCCTATTGGGCCAATAGTCAACTTGGGCTTAGCCCCTTGGATTTTTGGGCCTCAACAATGTGTAAATTTATGGACTTATCAGCCACCGCCACCACAGACGCCGTAACCACCTTGGAGATAGAGAACATCACTGAGATTGCAGACAGTCACCTTACATCTAAAACACCAACCAACAAAACCACAAATCTAAGAAGATCTAGACACAAGTAACCTCCTCACAATTAAAACCACAAATCCCGTAGATGCGGAAGGGGAAAATAAGTGGGGAGATAAGGAAAAGAGAGAGGGAGTGATGCAGGAGCATAGTGGTGGATCAAGATAGATATTTTACATTTAATTAGTTATTTCATGATATATTGTTATTTTCTTATTTAGGTAGTTTAGGATATCTTTTATTATGTATGTGTGATTTTATAATTAATTAGTTTACTTTTGGACCAAGTAGCCTTGGTGCCCAAGTCTTGTAAAGCCTATAAATAAGGCTAATGTAATAGTTGTAGGGGAGATATGTTGATGATTAATAAAATAGTTTATTTGTGGCATGGATTTGCTACGATATATGTGAGTTTGCACTAGCCCTAGATTTCGGTGCTCGTGTATGTGGTTGGTGACCTGTGTCCGGATCCCGATCCCCATCAATTGGTATCAGAGCTATGGCTCAAGATTTGCTATATCGGGGAGGTTTTTGGATGGAGGGTCGTTTTAACAACTACAACGACATGGAGGAAATTAGGAGGATGCTACGGCAACTTACAGAACGCATTGCTCGCATTGAAGCTCGAACCCAGATAGGTAAGAGTTCTGACGGGGAGGGATGTGTGAACCCTTATCTGAACCGAGTAGCTCGCATCGACACTCTAAGCCGTGAGAGTCTCGACGGGGAGTACGAGGGAGATAGCCCTTTTCATTATTGCGCTCCGCTGTGTGAGTCAAGTGAAGAGGGGCACGGTTATTCTCATTGTGTCTTTGAAGGTATAAATGAATTTGATAATTTTGGTGCATCTTGTTATTCATCAAAGTTATTAAATTTAGATTTACCTCCAATATTTGATCCTTGCAACTGTGAAAATTGCAATGAAAATTGTTTGGGTGTTCAAAGCAATTTTGATAAGCAATTTATTGACCAGCACAGTGAAGAGATGAGAATTGAGAAAACTTTTGAAGATATTATTGATTTTATGGGCATTAATATTTTCACTTGGAAGGTTGCCAAAAATCTAGTTGATTTTGTCAATCGGTTGAAGATTCTAGAGAGAAACTTTTGCATTCTTAGAGGGAGTAAGAAGAAGCCAAGAATAACGAAATATTCCAAATATCTTTTTATTTGGAAAGGAAGATTTCAATTGGATGCTAAAAGATCCAGAATTAATATGAAACAATTGAAGATTCTACTCGGATTTTCCTCAATCAAAGGCTTGAATTCGAGGACGAATTCTTTCCAACCATGGGAGTCTGATGCAGGAGCATAGTGGTGGATCAAGATAGATATTTTATATTTAATTAGTTATTTCATGATATATTGTTATTTTCTTATTTAGGTAGTTTAGGATATCTTTTATTATGTATGTGTGATTTTATAATTAATTAGTTTACTTTTGGACCAAGTAGCCTTGGTGCCCAAGTCTTGTAAAGCCTATAAATAAGGCTAATGTAATAGTTGTAGGGGAGATATGTTGATGATTAATAAAATAGTTTATTTGTGGCATGAATTTGCTACGATATATGTGAGTTTGCACTAGCCCTAGATTTCGGTGCTCGTGTATGTGGTTGGTGACCTGTGTCCGGATCCCGATCCCCATCAGGGAGAGAGAGGAGGATGAGTGGCTTCCTGCTCCCTATTCCCTGGAACACAACAAAAGAGGTTTGAGAGAGAAGGGAGGCTAGTGTTTTCTCAATTAGGTTTTTCTGGTAGGTTCGAGCTAATGAACTTTAAGAAAGTAGAAACCTTCGTATTTACTGCATTTGGTTCTGGGAAAAGGAGCTTGGGAATGAGAAATTATTTGCTTTCCTATGTTTGGTAAGTCCAAGCTTGGAAAAATAGGGAGGAAAATAAAACCTTCCATTTATATTGGATTTAATTTTCCCTCCTCGTGGGAAACCAAGACAAGCATTAATTACAACTTTTTATGACCAATTTACCACTATTAACAATTAAAAATACCATGGCAAATATTAATTACACTTTTTAATATATATATATATTTATGATTTTTTATTTAGGGATATAATTGAAAAACTAAACAAAATGCATTTTCAATCCATACACTAACCACACATAGAGAAGGAAATAAAATGATATTTTCTAGTTATTTTTCCAGCATTATCAAACATAGAAAATGAATGTTCGATTTCCTTTTCTATGAAAAACTACATAGAAATTGATTTCTCATCAATTCATTTCCATGAACCAAACATTGAGTGAGTACTCCACTAATGAACTTGAATTGGGTCATGATCGAGTCTACTGCCCATCCTTTGTTCAGTCAATTTCAAGAAACACCTGGTGGGGCATTCCTATCCAACCAGCCAAATCCCCAAGGGGTAATGATCCGCGGCTGCCATGGGATTTTCATGCAAAACTTGACATGGCGGTGTGCAAAATATGTCAAAACAATTCTCAAAAGTTGTGGTCTTTCTCGATGCCAGCAGCATGGGTGGAGCAAATAAATGCACTAGATGAAAAGTACAGCAAACCAAGCGGGCCATATTGGAAGATACATCAATAATTCAGCTTTGCCTTCGTAGCAAATTTGAGTGAGAAATTGTATGGTTAAGTAGAAATAAGGTATTTATGGTAATGCAAAACTTGTGGTGGCTATTTGAGTGCCAGTCACACCATGAAGCAAATAAATAATGCATTAGATTATCGTGTTAATTAATGCGTGCTTTGTTTAATTACAGGTAATTAAAAAATGCTTTGCTATGTATTTGTGTCAAGGGATGTCATATGTGATATTGGCATGTATTAACTATGGCTATCACATTCATAAAATAAAATGAGTGGTGTGCTGTGTCCAGTTTTTGCTCATCATTCGTTATATCTACTACAAATAGCCTTAATACTTAACAATTATAACAAGTTACAACCCAACTGGTTTGGACGAAAATGTTCAATTAACTATTTACCCACAGACAAAAACTAAAAATATTTAATGTGATAGGAACTTCCGTTACTTCGGTTTGCCAAAATACAATTGATGTTTCAACAAAAGAAAAGATTGATTGATGTTATAGTCTACTATTTAGGTTAATAGGAATTCAATTTCACAAAAAAATATAGTTTACTATTTAGGTTAATAGGAATTCAATTTCAGCTAATTAGGATAAAACCAAAAGCCAAAATATAGCACCTATTTTTACCATAATATAATTAAAGAACATTAAAATTACAAAATATGTCATTATGCCATTATTTTCAAATTTCTTTTAAACCAAAACTTACAGTTGTATATGGATCAGCAAAACGACATCACAACATCAAAAACTTAACCCGAAACGATATCTACTCAAATTGAATCACCTCGAGAAACCGCCTTTCCATAGTTTCCTTCACACTATTCCCAAATATCTCAGAGACGATGGTTCCAAGCTAAACCATTCGCATCTGCCATGAGATTTTCATGCAAAACTTGGCATGGCGGTGTGCAAAATATGTCGAACAATTCTCAAAAGTTGTGGTCTTTCTCGATGCCCGCAGCATGGGTGGAGCAAATAAATGCACTAGATGAAAAGTACTGCAAACCAAGCGGGCCATGTTGGAAGATATATCAATAATTCAGCTTTGCCTTAGTAGCAAATTTGAGTGATAAATTGTATGGTTAAGTAGAAATAAGGTATTTATGTTAATGCAAAACAAGAACAACAATAAAAATAAAAAAAAATAAAAAAAGGACACCATTCTAGGAGTAGCACAATATACTGATCATAATTTATTCTTTTGGATGAGTTAATACACCCAGGAAAACTTGTTCACACACAATCAATATACTTATATATTGCACACAATTCAATTCATTCTTGCCTATAAATTCCAAGATAGAAATTGCAAGTCCGAAACGGTACTAACAACAAGGATAGCTTGCCCTTATTTTATTACATATATATGTAATTATCCTTCAAAGTTGCACGCATAAATCTTGTTGGTGCAATTATTCCTTAAGAAGATGTGCATCAATATCTTGAATGACATTGACCAAAAACCGGAGGTACTTATGTGGAGGCGGATCGTTCTCATTAAGTCTTTGATATCCTAGGGTAATTTTCACCAAACCTCCTTCACTCTTTGGAGTGACCTGGAAGATGATCTTACAGCTTTTGTACTTCTCCAACACATGTGATCCTTCCAAAGCAGTAAGACTCACCAACTTGTTCGCTTCATCTATTTCTACCTTTTCCTTTAAAGTTTCAACATTTCCATCTGCACGTACATATATATAGTTTATTAGCATTGAAATATTTTAGTAATTTAGAATCAAACGACATATATACATATTCCAGTAGTACATATATACGTACCTAAGGTGTATTTCCAAAGCTTGACAGAACCAGAAGTTTCCCAGTCACCTTCATGTACCGCAACATCATGTACATTATCAGAGGAGGCCTTCGGAACGTCGTGGTGCTGGTTGCTGATGAGCTTGAACAATTTGCCAGAATTGGATTTGATCTCTACCTCAGCCTCCACAGTCTCCGCCTTGTAATTACTAGCTCCACTCAAAGCCATTTTCTCTGACAAAACAATTAGGTTTACTTTTTAGAATTTTGTAGATGACCGATATAGCTATTAAGCTTCCACTCCTTATATAGAGCCACGGAAGCCCAGGTCAAGCTGTAAATTTCGATGTATGCCTACAGCAACGTATAGGAAATCGTATATTTACATGATTTGATCTATATGACATGTGACAATTAAACGTGGCGTGTGGCAATTAAACGTGGCGGGATCTTGAACATGGTAGGTATACCTGTACTATCTATACCTATCAAATTTAAATTTTGGACCCCACACAAAACCCTACCAAATTTAATTTCTTAATTTAGTTAGAGTATATCAGTGAACTTGATTAATGGAGCTAATCCATTTGGGAACGTAGAATTTAACATTGTATATATATTTTTTTGATCAAAGTTAGAAAGGAAAGGGGTAAACTCACATACACGGCTACCATGAGGATTTAGACCTAAGACCACATGAGAGCGCACCAAAAACCTTAACCAATCTAACTAACACTTCATATCTAACCTTCGTATTTAGACACCACCAATATTGTACTTGAATAGGGTCACTACTCACAAGATTAGACTAAAGGACACCTAAACCGTCAGTGTATTTTAGGAATTACATGCAAAATGGGATATTTCAACCGAACTAAGAACTTGTGGTGGCTATTATATATTTGAGTGCCAGTCACACCATGAAGCAAACAAATAATGCATTAGATGGAAACTGCAAACTAAAATTGGAAGACTTCTCCGCAATCCGGCTTTGGCTTTGTCCAATAATTATCCCCAATTTTTTAATTATTTTATACAAGTTGTCTAGTTTCCATAGCAAATACAATTGCAATTACGATATCTCTATTTGTCAATTGGCGTATGAGTTTACATATTATTATTTTCACCTAGTATATCTTATTGCATATCCAATAGCATTTGTAAAATAAAATTTCCAAAATAAGAACTATATTACAAAGTTAAGGATATGGTTTACAAGATTATGGAGGTCTATGAACATATGTAAACGTGATCTTTAATGTTGTAACCCTTATATTTACAATTACAAGCATAAGAACCAATTTTCCTTCTTCAAGGTCCACTTTGCAATTGCCATTCCACTTTGCAAATGATGACAAGTTGATTGGCAATTGCCAAACTATCTCTGAGCATTCCCTAACATTGTAAATTTTATCTATAATCTTGTAATAACAAGGGTATACAATATTAAGGACTCATATTACAACGTTTGAAACATTCCATACAATTGAAAAGTCTATCGTCAATCTTGTAGATTACAAGATTTAGGTTCGCATTTACAAGCTCTTGCACTGTGATTACAATGTTAAGGTTTACTTTAATCCATAATATTGTAATAGTATAATTTACAATGAATATAACGTTGATTACAATATTAAAGTTTGGTTGGACCTTAAACATGTAAAATTGTTCATTATTCTTGTAAAAAATAGAATTTACAATATTATGACTCATGTTACAGTTTTTGGGACCTTAGAGTTTCATAATATTGTAAAGGTTATCCCTAAGCTTGTAAAAACAACCGTTTACAACCTTAAGGAATCATAATAAAATGTTTGGCACATGAGAGTTCTCTAACACTTTAAATTTTATCCATAATCTTGTAATAACAGAGATTTACAACATTAAGAACTCATGTTACAGTTTTTGGGACCTTAGAGTTCCATACAATTGTAGAGGTTATCCCTAAGCTTGTAAAAACAATGGTTTACAACCTTAAGGAATCATATTAAAATGTTTGGCACATGAGAGTTCTCTCTAACATTATTTTAAATTTTATCAAAAATCTTGTAATAACAGAGGTTTATAACATTAAAGACTTATGTTACAGTTTTTGGGAACTTAGGGTTCCATACAATTGTAAAGGATCCATAAGCTTGTAAAAACAATGGTTTACAACCTCAAGGAATCATATTAAAATGTTTGGCACATGAGAGTTTCCTAATATTTTAAATTTTATCCATAATCTTGTAATAACAGGGATTTACAATATTAAGGACTCATATTACAATGTTACCTAAACGTTCTATCACATTGCAAAGTCTATCCTTAATATTGTAGATTACAATATTTTGGTTCGAATTTATGATCTTTTGCACCGTAATTACAAGAATAAGGTTTACTTTAATCCATAATATTGTAATAGCCTAATTTACAATGAAAATAATGTCAATTACAATATTAAGGTTTGGTTGGACCTTAAAAAAGTAAAATTGTTCTTAGCTTTTGTAAAAACCAGGATTTACAATATTAATGACTCATGTTGTAGTTTTTGGGACTTGAGAGTTCCATAACATTGTTAAGATTATTCATATGCTTGTAAAAATATTGGTTTACAACCTTAAAGAATCATATTAAAATATTTGGCACATAGACATTCCATAACATTATAAAGCCTATCCTTAATTTTATAGATTACAACATTTGAGTTCAAATTTACGAGCTTTTGCACTATGATTACAACGTCAAGTGACTATGGCAATTGATGGGTAACGATTTGGCATTTGATAGGTATCGATTTGCCAATTGATGAGTATCAATTGCCACTGTAATATATTTTAATATTTAATAAACCTTTTTACCTCCAATACTAGGTTTTCAGATTTTCCATACCAAAGGTGTAGATTAGTCCATTTCCCACTAATCTCAATCTAACGGCCCATATCCTTTGGTGTACCCATACACCAAAGGACTAGAGAATTTTCCTAGATGGAAACTGCATGGAAAACTTCTCCGCAACTCATTTTGTTTTATATATGTGATGACCATAGTTAATACATCACATTATCACATATGACATCCCTTGACACAAATACATAGCAAAGCATTTTTTTTAATTACTTGTAATTAAACAAAGCACGCATTAATTAACTCGATAATATAATTCATGAACCTTAACAATGAATTTAATTATGTTACGTGGTGGGTTTTGAGAGGGAGGATGCTTATTGCACTGTCAGCTGGGTTGAGTTGTGTTTGCTTTGAATTAGTTGTCATGAGAGTTTCGTCCATACATTATTAGGGAATTCTTCAGTGTTGCTTATGGAATGGAAGAACGTGAAAACTTTTTTCTTTGTGGAATCTATCCTTCATTCGTCGCATCCAGCTACGCTTTCTTTTCTTTTCACAGGGAAGGGGCAGAGAGATAAAGAAAGAGAGAGACGAAGAGGGGAAAGGAGAGCGCAAATGATGAAGGAAAGAGCTTCCAGCTGCTTCTACTACTTTTTTTACTACTACTTTAGTTGTGTCTTTTTCATCTACAAGGCTAAGTGTTCAATGTGAAATTCGAATCCAAGCACGCAACATACTTCAGATTTTTTTGTCTTTTAAGTACTTTGAATCCAAGCGCGCAACAAATAACAGTTGGATATTGTTGATTTTTAAGTCTATTTTGTACTTGATATATGAATGATGATCAAGAACTGGAGATATATATATATATATAGCACACCACGCATTTTATTTTATATATGTGATAACCCACATAGCTAATACATCACAATATATCACATATGAAATCCCTTCATGCCACAAAGAAAAACTCACATAAAACAAAGCATTACTTATAATATTAACCACACAAAGCACGCATTAACATACATATATATATTTGCTTTTGATATTCGATTATGCCTTGGCAAAGTGAGCATCAAGATCCCTGACGAGGGTAACCATGAGACCAACATATCTATCTGGAGCTTCAACATTCGCATTCCGTTTCTCATAGTGAATCGTCAGGTTGGCAACGCTAACATCACCCTTTTGAGCGAACTGATAGATGCCCTTAAAGCTCTTGTAATACTTGAACACTTCTCCGTCCAATCCAATCAAAGTTGCCACCTTGTTCTCGTCGTCGTACTCGACCTTTTCCTTGAATGTCCCAACTTCGTTCCCTGTCACATTTATTTCACAACAAAAATATATATATATAAGCTCATCTTATGATTTTTTTTTTCATACCCATATGACATAGTTAACAACGAAACAGAAAATAATTAAACTTGTCCAAAGTGGGTTCACCATATAGTTACTTAATTACCTAGATGATAATTCCAGATCTTAACAGAGCCGTGCGTTTCCCAATCTCCTTCATGCACCTGAACACCTTTGATATGGCCAGAAGAAACATTTGGGATGAGGTGGGCTTGACCCTTGAAGATTTTGTAGAACTTATCAGCAGGTGACTTGAGCTCTATTTGAGTCCCAATAAAACCGTGCAGAGCCATGCTTATGCTTATCAGTTTTGAAATTTGATATGTATAAGGCAGAATGTTAAACAACGTATAACTTGGCTTCTCCTTAAATACAAGTCATTACAGTAAAATTGCCTGATATTTTATATTATAACTTTAAGTGGTAGCAGGTGCTTGCTCATCATGAAACTCACGAAACACATGAAACACATTTATTAATGATCACAATATGTGCGGAGAAGACAAGTAAGGTCATCTCCGACCATGATGGGGGCTAAACTCAAATTTCTACTCTCTAAAATACAACTATTCATGTATTGCTCGGACTCAAAATGCTTTTTCCTTATCACTTTAACTTAAAGTGTACCTTCACCAACCTTCTCAACGCTTGACACATGTCTATTGGCATAACCATAGTTAACTCTTTACTTTGTATTTATGGAACCATGGCTATGTTAATAGACACGTGTCAAGTGTTGAGAAGGATGATAAGATTACAACTGAGTTAAAGTGATGAGCAAAAATACTCCCATTCAACTTTTACTTTATCCAATAATTATCCCCAATCTTTTTTTCATTATTTTATTGATATATATATATATATATATTGTCAATGTTTTTCAATTGTTAAGCATTAAGGCTATTTGTAGTTGATATAACGAATGGTGAGCAAAAACTAGACACATCAAACTACTTATTTTATTTTAAGAAAAATGAGGTATTAGACATAAGTAACTTTACTAATTAGTATTTGAGATATTGGGTATTTTTGTTTAGGTTAATACCTAGGAAAGAATTGTTATTTTGGACTAGGCCAAAGATGAGGTCCAGATTCGTTGGGCCAGCTTAAAATAATAACTGAAAAGACAATGCTACCTTTCTTCTTAAAAAGCCTGGCCTAACTCTGAAACTTGCAAAGTAAATGACTTTTTTACACCTGTCTATTTAAATTACGCGTGATTTGAACTTTTCTCTTTCGTTTTCGTTCAGTTTGACGTTTTGGAGCTCTAGTTCGTTTAGCTGCGATTGGAGCTTCAATTTGCTGGTAGGTTTTTGTTCGATTTTCTTCATTTTTCTGTTTTATTCTGATTATGTTTTGTGCTATTTAGATTGATCTTTATGTTTTGGGTGTAATTTTTCTTTTGCATGCAGAATCAAGGTTTGTTTTGGCGTGTGATTTCTGTGCTCTGGTTCGATCTTAGTTCTCCTATTTCGAGCTCAGTTTTGTGGCGCGATTTTGTGCATGCCATTTTGTATCTTCTTCGTTTTGTGATCAGATTTGATTTTGAGCAGCTATTTGGTTGGGGAGATTTTTGGCAGTCCTAGGTGTTGAGGTATGAGTACTTGAGAACCTTTTTTCATTTATATCGACTTATATGTTTTCGGAATTTAGTTTTAGTACTTTGATCGTGGCTTTTCTTTCTGGTTTCTATTCGAAGTTTTTTGATTTTCTACCATAAACTACATTGCCGTTTCTGTTTGTTGCAATTTTTGAGTTTCTTGTTTTATAAACTGCATTGCAAGTATATGGGAATGTTACAATTGCTTATGGACTTCAATGTGTTTTGAACTTAGTTTTAGTACTTTTATCATGGATTTTCCTTTTGATTTTTATTCAAATTTGAGCATATGTTTTCCCATAAGCTGCACTGCAGTTTCCGTTTATTTCATTTTTTTTATCAGAAACTGCAGTGTATTTTCCTATTCCATATTTCGATTTCAAAATAATTTTTGCTAGTCTGTGAGAATGTTACAACTGTTTATGGACTTAATTGTGTTTTGAACTTAGCTTTAGTACTTTTATCATGGCTTTGCCTTTTGGTTTCTTTTTATACTTGAGCAGATTTGTTGTCATAAACTTCACTACAATTTCCATTTGTTGCAGTTTTTTACTAGAAACTGCATTGCAGTGTCTTGTTTCATAATTCGATTTCAGACTAATATTTGCAAGTCTATGGGAATGTTAAAATTGCTCATCTATGTTATTTACTGATTTAAATTGTTTTATGTTTTTGTTTGTTGTTTTGTTTGCATTTTCAAGGCTAATGGAGGTTTGTGGCATAGCCAAGTGCACATAGAAGTTGGAAACCATTATGTTTTCAGTTTCAGCAAAGTCATCCATGGTTATGGTATTTTCACGTTACGGTATTTGCTGCTCGGTTATTCGAGTTGTTTACCAGAAACGAATAGTGATTTAGACATGATGATGGCATATTTGGCGATATCAAATGCGAAGAGTGTGGATATTTTAGTTAAGGATTTATGCGGGAGCAGTGAGGATAATGGTGATTTTTGTGGAAATAAGGAGTTGATAGCATGTGAAAAGGGTGAGTCATCGTGTTCTAATACTGTTGAAGACAGAAATGAATTTTTGGGTAGATCAAAGAGAGCCAGTTCTAAGCCTTTGTTGTCAAATGAATGGGAGACTACATACATCATGTAGGGCAGAAGTTTGATGGTGGTGTAGAGGACTTCCGGTTAAAATTGTGCAAGTATGCTCTTGAAGTAGGATTTAATTTTTTCTATGCCGGCAATGACAAGAGGCAAGTGATTGATGTTTGTTGAAATAAGAAGTTGGAGGGTTGTAGTTGGCATGTTTATGCGTCTTGGTGTGAAGCTACTGGTTGTTTTGTAATTCGGACATTAAATAATGTGCATACATGTGCGGGTCAGATACAAGAATCAAAGAATAAGATGATGAGGTCTCATGTGGAGTCCTCTCTCTTTGTTGACATAATTCATGCAAAACTAGAGCTGAACTAGTTGAGACTATAAACGAGTTCAAAGATTATTACAGTATCTAAGAGTTAGCAAAACTGGACGTTCATGGTGATGAGTCGAAGTCCTTCAACGAGTTAGTGTGGTACATGGATGCCTTTAAGGAAACTAACGGTGGTTCTCTATGCGAGTGAAGATGGAATTAATCGATTTAGCCCATTTTTTGTATCATTTGGCTATTTAATTGCTAGATTTCAATATTGCATCCCTTTGTTGTTCACTGATGCTATATTTTTTAAGAGCAAGTACAAGGGGCATCTTTTTTGTGCTTCTGGCAAGAATGGGAATCAAGGTGTAGTTATTGCACTGTATTGGATTTTTGTTTAATCTGCACTACTGTTTTGTGTAATATTGCTGGCATTTTGTGTACTTTGCATTGCAGATTATGTTTACTGTTTTGTGTAATATTGTTTGTGTGTTGTCAATTGTTCTTTGAGCATTCATAAACTACATTGCAAATTCCGTTTGTTGGAGTTTTTGAGCATAAACTACAGTGCAGTTTCTTGTTTTATAATTCGATTTTCGAATAATTTTTTGCAAGTCTATGAGAATGTTACAACTGCTCATGGACTTAAATGTCTTTTGAACTTAGCTTTAGTACTTTGATCATGGCTTTTCCTTTAGTTTTCTTTTCACACTTGAGCAGATTTGTTTTCATAAACTGCACTGCGGTTTCCATTTGTTGTAGTTTCTTGTTTCATAATTCAATTTCAGAATAGTATTTGCAAGTCTGTGGGAATGTTACACCCGCTCATGGACTTCTATGTATTTTGAACTTAGTTTTTGTACTTTGATCATGGATTTGCCTTTTGGTTTCCTTTCAAATTTGAGAAGATTTGTTTTCATAGAATGCACTGCAGTTTCCGTTTGTTGCTTATACTTGTGCCTTTTGTTTTGTTTTAGTTATTGATTCTGAGACAGAGGAGAGTTGGACTTGGTTTCTTCAACATTTGGTTGCTATATTGCCACCGATGGGGAGAATGGTGACTTTTTTCTTGGGCTGTAATCAAAGTTTGTTAAATGCAATGGGGGCTGTGTTTCCTGGATGGCCTCATTCCTACTGTTACTATCACCTCAAACAAAATTTGATATCAAAGTACCCGAAGTCAAGTTATGGGAAACTGCTCCAAGACCATGTTATCAATCTATTTAGTAGATGAGCATATGCTGTTACAGAGGAAGAGTTTAAAGTAGCAATATATGAGTTGGTGATTGTCGGGAGTTTGAAAGTGAAGACATTTATATCTGATTTGTCTAGAGATCACTATGCCAACGCATTTTTTAAAGGAATGCATTATGGGGAGAAGTCGAACAGTTTAGTCGAGTAGTTTAATAACTGGGTTGGTGTATTTCGAGATTTGTCAGTGTTACCATTGATAGAAGGGATTCCACAAAAATTGTGATTCACAATATGTGCGGAGAAGACAAGTAAGGTCATCTCCAACTATGATGGGACTAAACTCAAATTTTCACTCTTTAAAATATAATTATTCATGTATTGTCCGGATTTAAAATATTTTTCCTCCAACCATACATGATAGGACCCGACTCAAATTTCACTTTGGAATCTAAGCCGAACCCTGTGTGTGTCCGAAACCTGACAAATATCAGGCACAAATGACCAAATTGCCCTTCTAACTAGAAATCAAATTTCCTTAAGTTTGACTTCTGCCGAAAATTCGACAAAGTCTCCTCTGTAAATTGATCATTTCCCCAAAACTTCCACCTATCAAATAAGCATATACATATATAACCCAACTGTTCAGCAAACATTAAATTATATCCAAGAAATCAAATATCATATCATTCTGGCCTTTGGCCTCAACCAATCAAATAAATCATTCTACTAATAAAGTTCATCTCAACTTTCAAAATATCCATTAGTACATTAGCAATCTCAAAGACTCCAACTCGTGGCTGCACCTTCTAACATTAGACTGCCTACGTACTCCTACTGAGGGATCAAGCCACAGGTAGTTCTTTCCCTTTAATAATGTAATTGAATATCTTATTCATTCATCATATTGCCATGTGTTTTGCAAATCAAACTGAATTCTCATGTGTGTGTTATACTCAATCGTATTCACAACTCTAAAGCAATACTTTGTAACTTCCCAATACTCGTATCAATCATATACTGAATATAAATATGTCATGCACTGAACTCCTTCTATTTTAGTTTAAGAACATCTCAAAACTGAAATTCTCTCCACCTAGGCGTACCCCCATTCCTGATTCGTCAATTCCATCCTCACAGGCCTCAGAGACACCAAGTCCACTCGAGCCGCAATCCTCGCAGGCCTCGGAGATACCACTTCTATCGGAGCAGCAAATCCTTGCAGGCCTCGAAGATACCACTTCTATCCAAGCCGCAATCCTCGTAGGCCTCGGAGATATCACTGCTATTCGAGTGCAATCCTCGTAAGCCTCAGGGGACCATTAGTCAGCCTGAGCCGCATTCCTCTCACCACACAATTCAGGAGTCCCCGAAACACATGGGACATTATATATAAATGACACTATTTCAAAGCAACTACGGGATACCCTTGTGGTGGGTTTGAAAAACCATGATATGATCCTAATGACTCAGTCTTCGATCAGGACCCGTTTACACCGTCGTTCTAACATTTCTCGAAGGATAAAACTACCTCAGAAGACCCATGGTCAACCGAGGGGTCAAATGCCTAAACTTGATCAACCGAGCCCGCGGGGCCCATAACCTCCCATCACAAATTCGGGAGTCCCTAAAGGTTCCAATGTGCCAAGGACACATGTCCCGAGAGTTTGGTCTTGACCGAAAGGTCGGGTTACCCATGATCGCCCAATCGGATAATTACTATAAACCTAGCCCTAGGGTTGGCATTTTCGGAGTATCCAGGACTCCATTTTACGATCCGTCGAGTCCTATCGATCCTGGAATTATCTAGATTAACATATATGAAATTGACTATGATCCAATGGTTCAAACGTATCAAACCCAGAAATCGCACAATAAGCGAGATCCGTTTCGGTGTTCAAATGTTGTCTGAATTGAAATTCAAAAGTACCTACACGCTCACGAGGACCAGGAGATCATTCTGAAACCCTAAGCCGGTCCAAAGGCTGGTCCACGCGCCGCCGCAAGCGCCGGCAGCGCGTGGATGTCGTGAGTAAATTCCAGTGGCCGAAAAATGCCACAACGCCTGCCCAAATTCCTACCCTAGGTGTAAAACCCCATTTGGAACCACTTTTGTTCTTGGACCTACCCCGAAAAATGGTCGGAAGTTGCCGAAATTTCAATTTGAAAATCGGCCAAATTTCAATTCGTATTTCGGGTTATCTATGCTACAAATCGATCAAATCCTACCCAACCATCAGCTAGAGCTCGAAAAATAGGTGGAAAAGAATACCTTATTTAACCTGTTTGGTGGCCAGAGGAGGGAGAAACAGCCGGCGAAAGTTTAAGAAAAATCTATCCAAAACTGTCTGTTTCGTGGCTGATTCTGACGATTACGACGGTAGATTGAGGCGGCGAAGGGCTGGAACTAGAAAAGAGAAATGTGGTGGTTCATCTGGGACCGGTCTTGCTTGAAACAATGGCGGGGGTTAGGAGAAATCACGATCCGAATTTGGCTGGTCGGGCTGCCCAAGTGAAGAAATTCTGGGTTTTTAAAAAACTGAACTTCGAAATATTTACGATTATGCCACTGGCCTATTCTTGATCGCCATTTCTTCGTTACAACTCCGATTCAAGCCCACTACGTGTCTAAGGACTCGTCTCGACGTGCTCTATGCAACAGTCTTATTTGAATTTCCAAATTCCTTCTCGAACTTAAAATGACCTTTTTACCCCTTTTTATATTAAATAATATCTTTAATTTTCAAAAACCTTAATTAATTCAAATCATTTTATTTTATTGTTTATTTCAATTTATTTTCTCTTATTTTAATAATTTAATCTCCCCCGAATAAAAAGTCAACCCTTAAATCATTTCAATATTCCCAAGGTAAAATTGTCTTTTCCTTGAATAATTTAATGTTTAACTATTAATTTAGGATCGGGTTGTTACAATACAGACTCATAATTTGAGTCCTCAAATTTATTAAATTGGTTAAGAATGGTTAACATGGTAGGTATACATGTACTATCTATACCTATCAAATTTAAATTTTGGATCCCAAACAAAACCGTACCAAATTTAATTTCTTAATTTAGTTAGAGTATATCAGTGAACTTGATTCATGGAACTAACCCACTTTGAGAACGTAGAATTTAATATTCGTATGTTTTTTTTTGGGTCAAAGTTAGGAAGGAAAGGGGCGTGGGCGGAGCCAATTAAGGCTCACAGTGTGCTAAAATATGAATATGGTTTGAATACTTTAGGTTAAGTTTTATTCTTGTCCATAAAGAGATATATATAGGAGTTTACATGAGTGCTTTATAAAAAAATAGATACAATAATCAATTAGAATAGTATCTCCTAATTATACAATGATTTGTTAACTATATAAAATACGAAAGTAAATCCCTTAATTAATCAATGAGAATCAAGGAAATAAATCTCCTTGATTAATTAGGAGACTCACGTCAACACTCCTCCTCAAGTTGGTGCATATATGTCACCAATGCCCAACTTAGTAATTGAGTCATGAAACACTCTTCCACAAACAGCTTTTGTTAAGACATCTGCCAATTGATCTTTTGATTTTACAAATGGTAGGTTGATGATCTTATTTTCAATTTTTTCCTTGATGAAATGTCTATCCACCTCAACATGTTTGGTTCAATCATGTTGAACTGGATTATGGGCAATATCGATAGCTAACTTGTTGTCACAATGCAACTCTAGTGGATTTTCTAGCTCAAAGCCCAATTCTGTCAAGAGTTTTCTAATCCATAATAATTCACAAACTCTTTGGGCCATTCCTCGATACTCTGCTTCTACACTAGACCGAGAAACCACATTTTATTTTTTACTCCGCCAAGTGACTAGGTTACCTCCTACGAATGTAAAGTAACCATAAGTAGATCGTCTATCTGTAATGGAACCAGCCCAATCAGCATATGTATATTCAACAACTTCAAGATCTCCATTTTTTGAGAACATTAATCCTTTCCCAGGGGCTGACTTTAAGTATCTTAAGATCCGATCAACTGCATTCTTATGAAAAACACTGGGTGAATGCATAAATTGACTAACCACACTCACATCATATGCAATATCTTGTCTTGTGTGTATCAGGTATATCAACCTTCTAATGAAGCGTTGGTACTGTTCCTTATTAGATGGTTATTGGTCCATGTCTTCACACAACTTGTTATTCATCTCAATAGATGTGTCAACCGGCTTACACCCAAGCATTCCTGTTTCAGTGAGTAGATCCATTACATACTTCCTTTGAGACAGAAATATACCAGTATTTGACCTTACTACCTCAATTCCAAGAAAGTACTTCAGATCACCTAAATCTTTCATCTCAAATTCCCGAGACAAATACTTTTGCAGCTTTAGTTGCTCTCCGATGTCGTTTCCAGTTACGACTATATTATCTACATAAACAATCAATGCAGTAAGTCTTCTTCCATCACACTTCACGAATAGGGTGTGATCTGAATTACTCTGTGTATATCCAAAATTCTTCATAGATTTAGTAAATTTGTCAAACCATGCTCTAAGATATTGCTTTAATCCATATAATAACTTTTTGAGCTTGCAAACATGATTCTTCTTGTCACGAGCTAAATTACATCCTGGTGGTAGGTCCATATATACTTCTTCTTCCAAGTCTCCATGTAAGAATGCATTTTTGACATCAAACTAATGTAATGGTCAATCGAGATTTGCTGCTAGAGATAATAGGACTTTGATAGTGCTAATCTTGACTACTGGGGCAAAGGTCTCCTGTTAGTTTATCTCATATCTCTCTGTGTACCCATTTGCCACTAATCTAGCTTTATATTTTTCAATGGATCCATCTGCTTTGAATTTCACAGTATAAATCCACATGCATCCTACTGTCTTCTTTCTACGATGTAAGAGCACGAGTTCCCATGTGACATTCTTTTGGAGGGCTCGCATTTCTTCATTCATGGCTTTTTTCCATTTGGGGTCTTCTAGTGCTTCAGTCACACTGTTGAGGACAGATATGTCAGTCAACTGTTTCACAAAGTGCACACATGCCTCTGTTAATCTGCTAAAAGATATATAATTATTGATAGGGTATTTTCCTTTGGCTTTAAGATATGCTTCATATTGTATTCGATGTTTGTCACGGTTCTTCCTTTCTAGAAGCTGATATGTAGGCTTTGTACCTTCTGAAATCAAATCATCGTGGGATATTTCATTAGTGTTATCAGTTTCAGGGAAAGATGGTATCTAATTGACTTCCTCAACAGGTGATTGGTGTGGTACTGGAGTTGAAGAATTCTTTGGAGCTGGCAAAATCTCATTTTTTAAAAACGGTTCAATTTCCTCCTACTGAGTTTGACAGCATGGAGACAACTAATCATTTTCCTCTTATGACTAGTCACTATTTTCTGGCGACATGTAGTTTTGAAGCAGATTCTTCGTGTTTGAAGAACTAAGGGGGTGACCGGTCGCTTTCCTCTTACAACAGGTCATTTTGAAGCAAATTCTCCATGCTCGAAGAGCTAAATGAGGGTGACCGGTTGTTTTGAAGTATAGTGACTTCTTGGGGGGAAAAATAGAGAATTTGAGGAGTGGTGGATTCTCGATTCTCCTCATGTGCTGCTGAAAAATATAAGTCGTGTTCCCGGAACACAACATCCATGGAGGTATAGACATTCTGACTAGGAGGATGATAACACCGGTATCATATCTAATGAGGTACATAGCTAATGAAAACACACTTTTTGGCTCAAAGATCCAATTTGCTTCGTTGGTGATCATGTAAGTGGACAAATACAACACAGCAGAAAATCCGGGGTTTCAGGTTGGTATTTGGATATGGTGGTGAAGTGTTTGAAGTGGTGTTTGAAAATTTATGATACTAGAGAGAATCCGATTGATGAGGTATGCTACAGAGACGATGGATTCTCCCCAAAAAGATCGACGCATATTGGCGCCAAAGAGAGAGGCATGAACTACTTCCAAGAAATGTATGTTCTTTCTTTTAGCCACTCCATTCTATTAGGGAGTGTAAGGGCATAAGCATTGATGTATGATGTCATGATCTTGTAAGAATTGGTTAAGATCATGGTTAAGAAATTCTTCTCCATTGTCAGAACGAAAAACCTAAATTCTAGCATGAAACACTATTTGATGGAACTGTTGAAACCTGAAACTTACTTCCTCTTTAGTTTTGAGATGGGAAACTCAAATCATGCGTGTGCAATCATCTATAAACGTGACAAACCATCGGGCTCCTACTAGAGTGGCAATTTTAGCAGGTCCCCGAATATCAGAATGAATAAGAGAAAACGGAATCAAACTTTTATGTGAACTTAATGGGAACGGGACACGATGGCTCTTAGTCAATTCACACATATCAGACTGGAAGTTAGGAACATCAAGACTGAAAAATAATTATGGAAACAACTTCTTAAGATAACAGAACAAGGCATGCCCAAGACGTTTATGCCATAACCAAACTTTATCTCTCTCCCCCTCAGAATGAGTTCCACTAGTTGTGAAAGCTTGACCAATCTTGGTCACACTATCCGGCGCCCAGTCCAAGTAGTAGAGTTTGTGACAGGACACACCCCGGATTTCCTCTGATGTCGGGCCCACTTATTTTCGATATCACCCAGATGTCGGGCCCACTTACTAAAGACAGAGACTTCCTACCAAAATTTTGACAGAGTCGCCCCTGCAAATTGAACATTTCCCAAATTTCAACCTGCTCAAAATTCACAATTTGATATCCCAACCAGCAACATGCTTTAAGGCGAATAAACAGTTTACAACAAAGGCCTCCGGCCTCAAAAATCAAACCCTAGCACGGGCGATAACAGAGCATATCTAAGAAAATTTGATTACAACAAAAACAAAGTTCAACGGGAATAACATGATGAAAGAGTCCTACGAAGACTCAAGATTTAGAAGCACACAATCCGGCTCGGCTGTGGAGCTCAATCAACTACTGGCTGGGGGGCGCAAAACAGAAAACTGTGAGTGGACAAAAATAAAGTTCAGTTCAGTGTAAACCAACATAATATAACCCCCACCATTTAGAAAACCATGAAAGAAATCCAAATGCATCCCAAAACCATCATAGTCAAGTATATACATATCAAGTTAAATCAATACCGGATGCCAAGTCTGAAATCCATAAAGAACACTTTACAAACCCACCACTTAAATATAATAAGTCCCAAAAACTAAACTCTTGAAAGCGTACCCATTGGCACGACCGGTAAGGAAGTATCCTCATCGAGAAACAAGAACAAATGAATAGTTGTATATATATATATAATATAAATATGACAATCACCTAGTTGTACCGGGAAAACAATCCAACCGGGGGATTGTTTGACTAGTCCACATGGAAGAGCCCACATAAAATAATTCATCAATTGACCATGTGGCTAGGGAATGAGCCGTCCAACTAGGGGACTAACTCTCAGCCAGCACGTGCGGCCGACACCTTCAAAACTGGTACGTCTGTGACCAGTCCTACGCGCGCAAACTACCCAATCAAGGGTCCACAGCAACACCCCGTCAAGGATGCCCCGGGTTCCAACATTTCCAAGTATCTCAAGTTTCCGTATCCAAGTTCCAAATTCAGGGAGGTACATAGGGTAGTGCTTATAGGATTCCAAATTGACATTCTATACTCAATTCTTTCTACAATCTCATCTCAACAACCCAAATACCCCACACATAGACAATTATAGATAGAATTTCTCAAAATCCATATATACATACTCAAGATACTCAAATATGTCAAAACCCAAAATATATTGCCAATGCGTCATAAAAATATCAATTTCAACAATTGAATAAATAATATATCCAATACACCATTAAAACACTATGCATACTTTCTCCCATCATAAAATCATGCATAAGATTTGAAAACAAAGTCCACTCACAGGTAGTCCCACGCTACTTGACCCTGAGAGGGTCCCGCCTGCTGCGTATACGTGGTCGGAGTACCTATTTCAGAATACGAATACGAGATTAACACAAAGCGTTTTGAACGATAACATTGAATTAAAATCCTAGTTTCCAGGGTTTCTAGTGAGTGTATGAGGAACGAGACAATAAGTTCCTAAAGGTTCACAAGGTTTAGAACACACGTCTTGTAAATTTGGTCCAAAACGGACGGTTTGATCGCTCACGATCGGACGTTTATCGTAAAATGCAAACTTTAAGTTATTGAATCGGAACATCCGGGACTCCGATTCATGATCTGCGAATTCTTACACGATCCTAGGAAAGTCTAGAGTAACATATATTAAATTTGAGACGATCCAACAATTCGAACATATCGAACCGTGATAATGCACAATAGGCGAAATTCGTTCGATGTTCAAACGTTAATCAAATTGGAATCCGAAAGTACTTACGCGCTCGTGAGTACCAGGAGATCACATCGGGACATAATGCCCATTTTGCTACATTGCCCACGCGCGCCACACGTACCAACAGTGCGTGGGTGTCCAAAGCGATAATGATTTACCAGAAATATTCAAAATTACGGCTCAAGACTCCTACTCTAGGTATAACACCCTATTTAGAGTCACTTTTGTTCTTGGGCCTACTCCAAAAAGTGACCGGAAGTGGCTAAAATCGTGATCCCAAAATTGGCCGAAATCCAATTCGAAAATCAAACTACGTAGGCTCAAAATTGATAAATTCATACCTAACCATCAGCTAGATCATGGACAATAGGTGGAAATCTATACCTTACACGACAAAATTGGTGGAGAATTGAGAGAGAATGAGCGATTTAAATTTTTAGAAAAACCGACGCTATTTCTGTAGATTCTGGAGAATCGCGCGGCTGCTGGTAGCGGGGCTTGGCTAGGGTTGAAAGAGGAAGACCAGCCGGTCGTTTTAGGACTAGTGCCACCTCAAATGGTGGCGTGTGGCAGCAATGGTGGTGGAAAAACCGCTGCTGTTGTTTGACGCGGAAGGGGGATTCGCACTGGAGAGAGAGAGAGAGAGAGAGAGAGAGAGAGAGAGAGAGAGAGAGAGAGAGAGAGAGAGAGAGACAAAAATCAGATTTTTATCAAACCAACTTCGAGGAAATTACGGTTATACCATTGAACTTGTTTTGATCGTAACTTCTTCGTTACAACTCCGATTCGAGTCCACTACGTGTCTACAGACTCATCTCAGTACGATCTACCTAAAAATACCATTTGTTACCCCCAAAATCTCTTTGTATAAGAAAATAACCAAAATACCCCTACCCCAAGGGTAAATTCGTAATTTCATATGTAATTAAATTAAATAATTTAAATAGGGAATTTAATTTGGAGTCGGGGTGTTACAGTTTGCCCCACCGAGTACCATAACCAATCGTCTTTCCCATGAGGATGTCTTGAAAAACACAATCATTCGACCAAAATATTACAGTACACCCTAGAGTAGTAGTAAGTTGTGCAACAGACAATAAGTTGTGGTCCAAGGATGGAACAATTAATTGTCACGAGCAACTTCTCAGTGGGTCACCCATTCTGGGATTGCTCTAGCCCCAAGTCGCTTAACTTCGGAGTTCTCATGACTCCGAAGCCAATGAGCTCCCAAAATGCCTCGTGCTAGATGGAGGTGGGCATGTACATATAAGGCACATCACTCCCTCTCCGTTAGTAGATGTGGGATGGTACATAATACAGAATCCAGATGTAGGGAAGTAGAGAGAGATAGAGAGCTCTCCCCAACCATAGAGGAAGAGGTACCATTAGCATTAGACACCACCGATAGAGTGAATGATTTATGACTAATAAGTTGGCCAGGATCAAATGTCATGTGATCCGTAGCACCCAAGTCAATAATCCATGCGGATTTTTGAGAGTACGTATGAAAACCAAAACCTTTCGGGATGGCGATAGAAGCACGAGTCCGGGTAGTCGGGTTAGTAGGATTGATCGCATGCTTATGTGAGTCTACAATAAGGGACAGAATCGTAGGGGGTCCTGACAATTCAGCGAAAGTAAGATGTAATATGAGAATGAGAGGAATTTGATTGGGGAATTTGATTGAAGGAATATGATTTGAGGAATATTACGTATGAATTTTATATAGGAATTTGATTTGAGAGGTTTGAGGGTATGTGTTTAGGAATTTTGATAAGAGGATTTGAGGACTTTAGAGTTGAGGGATTTGGTTGTGAGGAATTTGATTTAGGGTTTTGGATTTGAATATGAGAAATTATATGAAGGTTTAGAGACAACCTATGATCGATTCCTCTGATATCATGCTAAAATATGAATATAGTTTGAAAACTTTATGTTAAGTTTTATTCTTCTCCATAAGGAGGTATATATGAATTTACATGAGTGTTTTACAAGGAAATAGATACAGTAATCAATTAGGATAGTATCTCCTAATTATACAATTAACTATATAAAATAAAAAAGTAAATTCCTTAATTAATCAAGGAAATAAAATCTCATTGATTAATTAGGAGACTCACATCAACACAGTGGTCAAATGACCCTTCTCATGTTTTGCATATTTGATCTTTTACATGTTTGTACTTGATTTTTTTATACAGTATTTCTGAAATTTGACCCTTCTCACCATCTTACTTGGCGAAAAAACTATAAAAATAAAGATGAAATATTTTGTGTCCCATGTCCCAAACTTATGCTACTTACCCTTTTAATTATTTCTTTATTTGTAATAACTTAATAATTATTAACCTACTTACCTAAATCTAAAAGCATGACATCTTACCCTAGAAAACAAACTCAAAAGCATGACAATTCAAATTGAAGATGTACAACCTATGCTCTGTTGTAAATATTTTGGAATGATATAGAAATTAATACAAAGGATTTTATTATCAGATGATTTTTTTTTTTTTTTTTTGTGTTAATCTTGTCATTTGAGGTTGACCTCTTTTGATAGATTTTCTGACTCTGCCATTGGAGAGGGGGAAACTTACACACACAATTACAATTAAGAATTTAAACTCATGACTGTTTGGGAGTACACAAAAACTTAGATCAATCCAACTAATTAACGCCACAATGTGTTGTAGACATTACATGCAAAATGGGATATTTCAACCGAGTCTTAGAACTTATGGAGGCTCTATTTGAGTGCCAGTCACACCATGAAGCAAATAAAAAATGCATTAGATGGAAACTGCAAACTAAAATTGGAAGACTTCTCCGCAATTCAGCTTTGGCTTTGTCCAATAATTATCCCCAATCTTTTTTTTTCAATGTTTTTCAATTGTTAAGTATTAAGGCTATTTGTAGTTTGATATAACGAATGGTGAGCAAAAACTGGACGCATCACACCACTCATGTTATTTTGTATATGTGATAACCATAGTTATCAGACTATAACATCAATCAATCTTTTCTTTTGTTGAAACATCAATTGTATTTTGGCAAACCGAAGTAATGGAAGTTCCTATCACATTAAATATTTTTAGTTTTTATCTTTTGGGGTAAATAGTTAATTGAACATTTTCGTCCAAACCAGTTGGGTTGTAACTTGTTATAATTGTTAAGTATTAAGGCTATTTGTGGTTGATATAACGAATGATGAGCAAAAACTGGACACATCAGCACACCACTCATTTTATTTTATATATGTGATAACCATAGTTAATACATCACAATATCACATATGACATCCCCTTGACACAAATACATAGCAAAGCATTTTTTAACTACTTGTAATTAAACAAAGCACGCATTAATTAACACGATAATATAATTCATGAACTTTAACGATGAACCAGCAAGCAGTACGTAGCTCTTTTCACCGTTGCATGTTTTTCCTCATGCCTTGATAAAGTGAGCATCAAGATCCTTGACAATATTTACCATCAAACCAACGTACTTGTCTGGAGCTGCAACATTGTCATTCAATTTCTCATATGCAATCGACAAGGTCGCAATGCTGCCTTCATCCTTTTGAGTGAATTGATAGACAGGCTTAAAGCTTTTGAAATACTTGAAGACATCTCCTTCCACCCCATTCAGAGTTATGGACTTGTTCTCATCGTTGTACTCCACCTTTTCCTTGAATACCCCGACTTCGTCCCCTATTTCACAAGACATAATTGTATTTTGTTAGGTAGGGAATTAAAGATGTACACTCGCTACATGTAACATGTATATAGATGACCTTACCAACTGTGTAATTCCAACTCTTAATAGAGCCATGTGTTTTCCAGTCTCCTTCATGCACCTGAACTCCTTGAATGCTGCCAGGAGAAATGTTTGGGACGTGGTGTGCCCGGCTGTTGAAGATGTTGTAGAACTTCTCAGCTGGTGCCTTAATTTCTATTTCAGTCTCAACCTTACCTTTCAGAGGCGCCATGTCTATCAGTTGTTGTTGTGATGATACTCAGAATTAAGTATAAGTAGCGATCGACGTGTGTACAAGGCAGAATGTTAATGAACATAATTTGGGCTCCCCTTAAATACAAGTGAGAGTCTGAGTGACGACACCTAAATGGTGCAATATTTATTAATTTATTGGATAACTTTAAAAATATAGTGCTTGAAACATGCATACTTCATGAATCACATGAAACACATCAACACAATTATTTTATATAAATTATTGAAAATATATTTTATATGAATTCATATTAACGTAATAATTGCAAGGGGCGGTCCTATCCTAAGGGCAGGGTAGGCAGCGGCCTAATTCATTTTTTACCAAATCAAAAATTACCCAACATCCAATATAATCAAATTTCTTTTGCCTACTCAAACTCAATCCACCAAGGGTGGTCCTACCCTAAGGGCAGAATAGGCAGCCGCTTACTCCATTTTTTGCCAAACCAAAAATTACCCAATACAATCAAATTTCTTCTCCCTACTCAAACTCAACCCACTCAAATTTTTCCCTTTAACAAAAACAATAGCCCAGCCCACTCAAACTTTCTCCTTTAAGAAAAACAATAAAAAGCAATATAAGTATGTGAAAGTTGTATTCAATGTTGACTAACATTGTGAATTTTGTTAGTGCTTCTGCTAAGCGCCGTAATGAGCTAATTTAATTCAAAAAGCTAAACTCAAAGAGTTGTTGGATTGTGGGGAACTTGAGACAAGTAGAGGACTTAATCAAGGTCGTAGTTTGAAACGAGCTGGAGCCACTCGTTGGGGATCTCACTTTGCCTCTATTACAAGTTTGATGAGTTTATTTAAAAAGACTAAAACACTTATCCAGGAATTCAGTGATTATGGACCTAACCAACAATTTCGTGGCAATGCAGAGAATAACTATATTGCTATTATGTCTTTTGAGTTTGTGTTTTCATTTCTTTTAATGGATAAAATTATGGGATTGACCAACTTTCTTTGTCAAGTGTTTCAAACAAAAACTCAAGATATTGTAAGTGCTTTAAACTTTGTTGAAAACACAAAATCACAGTTATGAGATATGAGAGCACATGGTTGGGATGATTTATTCATGAGTGTGGTATCATTTTGTGAACAACACAGTATTGATGTTCCTAATATGAGTTTTCGTTATATGATGGCTACACGTCGTTCTTGTCAACAAAAAGATTTTATTATAGTTGAACATTACTATCGCGTTGATGTATTTAATGATGTGATAGATTGCATGTTGAGGGAGTTAAATGACAGATTTCTAAAGCAAACAATTGAACTTCTTATTCTTAACTCAGCATTGGATCCTTGTAATTCCTTCAAATCATTCACTATTGGGCATCTATGTAAACTTGCTAAGAAATTTTATCCCGCTGATTTCTGTCCAAGTGACTTGAAAACTTTAAAAATTGAGTTGAGGTATTTTCAAAATGATATGCATCGCCTTCCCTGCTTTAAGGACCTCACCACTCTTCCTCAGTTATGTCAACAATTGGCGGAAACAACTTTGGCAAAAAACTATCATTTGCTTTATAGGTTGATTCAATTGGTGTTGACTCTTCCTGTTTCTACAGCAACAACAGAACGAGCTTTTTCATGTATGAGAATTATTAAGAATAGACTTCGGAGCACCATAGCTGATGAATTCCTTGCTGATTGCATGATTCTCCACATTGAAAGAGAGTTTGTTAATAATATTGATAATGAAGATATAATTGAGGAATTTAAGATTTCTAAGCCTCGTAGGGTAAAGTTTTAGATTTAAATAGTTTTGTTTTGTGTTGCATTGCATTTACTTCTTCTTTTTTTGTTAAGCTTTTATTTATGTATAGATATGCATATTTGAGGGTAAGGCTCATTACGTCCTCCCTGATTAGGTGTATCTTTTTATTTTTATGCATAAAATTCACTCGTACCGTCAAGTTTTTAAGGTAAGTTTCGCCTATTTGACTTTTGAATCCCGAATCCGCCACTAATTGCAATATGTATATACGACCAAATAAAGGTTTGCCTATCGCTCTTTTACATGGTATTTCAAGTTTTCAAGTAAACAAAACGAAATAGACGACAGGATTCACGGTCGTTATGATGTTTTGAAAACCGTTGTTAAATCGACTGACATCAATTATGACGAGTTTTCACTGTTATTGTTTATTTGTAAAGACGACGATTTTATTAATAACAGTCATTATTTTAATATAAAGATGACGATTTTTTTTGTAAAAACCGTCGTTGATTTTATATAAAAACAGACCTTTTTTCTTTTTATAAATATTTTTGGTAAGAAGAGTGTTATTGCTAGCTGTCAACATCCATGAACAAGTGCAATTACTTTCGGTTCATCACCGGGTGCAGGACAAATATTAGCCCTAATCTTCTATTAGGGAAAAATATTGTATTTGATATGGTTATATCTCAACTAATCATTTGAACTTTTAGAATAAAAAATATTTACCTTTTCAATGATCACATCTTTTTCATTTGGATTTTACTAATCCCTGATTAGGTAAAGTGAATGCTGGACAACTGTCCGAAGAAAAACTCTCTCAATTCATAGTTAGTGTACATGCATGCAACGCGAGATCTTCAATTCATATACACATCGGAAAATGTGTTCATGCATGCAATGCCAGATCTTCAAGCCTACAAAAGAAAAATGGTTATGAGTTATAATACTTTATAAGATTCACATTTATAAAAGTGCAAAAACTACGAGAGATGAGTAACCTTTCTGAGATGTAAAATCAACGAAAACTCAATTATTGCTTTCATCCTCATCAAATCTAATTATGCAGACCTATCCCAGCCCATGCTTATTAACTATTTGGCAATAAGAAATTATCAAATGGGCAGACAGGGATGATCCACACTTGTCAAATTCGACAACTCTTTAATAAAATAAACATTTTAGATCTTCGATTGATCAGTCACACATGCATTATTTATGGTACGCATATAATAATGTATAACTTTTTCCCCTTTGGGTTTTCGTTCTTTCTTCAAAAGTCACACCGACTCCCATTTCCAAATTTTAAAATTACCTTTTGCACTAATAAGGCAGGTGGCGTAAAAAACTTCGAGAATGATAGATACCTTTTGCACTTGCCTTTATTTATTTTTTATATAAAAAAATAAATTAATGTATTTAAAAGATCAATAATTTAGTTTCCAAATTCACATTATCTGTCAAATTATTATTATTTGTAAATGGGCTATTCAACTGAATAATGACCAAATTAATTAAATATAGAAATGGTGTGTGTGTGTGTGTTGTTCCCATCCTCCAGCAAGCAAGACCTACGCTTCCCATTAATCAACAGAGATGAATTTAATTACGTTACTTACGTCGTGGGTTTTGAGGGGAAGGATGCTGTGCTGGTTTAGGGTTTGACTGGTTGGGTTGGGTGCTTATTGCACTGCCGGCTGGGTTGAGTTGTGTTTGCTTTGGATGAAGTTGTCATGAGAGTTTCGTCCATACATTATTAGGGCATTTTTCAGTATTGCTTATGGAATGGAAGAACGCTTTGGATTAAGTTGTCATGAGAGTTTCGTCCAAAAATTATTAGAGCATTTTTCAGTGTTGCTTATGGAATGGAAGAACGTGAAAACTTTTTTTTTTTGTGGAATCTATCCTTCATTCGTCGCATCCAGCAACACCTTCTTTTCTTTATGTAGATTCGTTAATATTAAAGTAAACCAGCAAATTCACAAGGAAGAAGGGCAGAGAGATAAAGAAGGAGAGAGATGAAGAGGGAAAAGGAGAGTGCAAATGATGAAGGAAAGAGCTTCCAGCTGCTTCTACTACGTTTTTACTACTTTTAGCTTGTTTCTTTTTCATCAACAAGGCTAAGTGTTCAATGTAAAATTCGAATCCAAGCACGCAACATACTTCAAATTTTTTGATCTTTTAAGTACTTTGAATCCAAGCGCGCAACATATACCAGTTGGATATTGTTGATTTTTAAGTCTATTTTGTACTTGATATGTGAATGATGAGCAAGAACTGGAGATATATATATATAGCACACCACGCATTTTATTTTATGTATGTGATAACCCACATAGCTAATACATCACAATATATCACATATGAAATCCCTTCATGCACTTGCCACAAAGAAAAACTTACATAAAACAAAGCATTACTTATAATATTAACCAGAAAAAGCACGCATTAACATATGTATGCTTTTGATATTCGATTATGCCTTGGCAAAGTGAGCATCAAGATCCCTGACGAGGGTAACCATGAGACCAACAAATCTATCTGGAGCTTCAACATCAGCATTCCGTTTCTCATAGTGAATCGTCAGGTTGGCAACACTAACATTACCCTTTTGAGCGAACTGATAGATGCCCTTAAAGCTCTTGTAATACTTGAACATTTCTCCGTCCAATCCAGTCAGAGTTGCCGCCTTGTTCTCGTCGTCGTACTCGACCTTTTCCTTGAAAGTCCCAACTTCGTCCCCTGTCACATTTATTTCATAACAAAAAATATATATATAAGCTCATCTAATGATGTCTTTTTCATACCCATATGATATAGTTAACAGCGAAACGGAAAATAATTAAACTTGTCCTAAGTGGGTTCACCATATAGTTACTTAATTACCTAGATGATAATTCCAGATCTTAACAGAGCCGTGCGTTTCCCAATCTCCTTCATGCACCTGAACGCCTTTGATATGGCCAGAAGAAACATTTGGGATGAGGTGGGCTTGGCCCTTGAAGATTTTGTAGAACTTATCAGCAGGTGACTTGAGTTCTATTTGAGTCCCAATAAAACCGTGCAGAGCCATGCTTATGCTTATCAGTTTTGAAATTTGATATGTGTGAGGCAGAATGTTGAACAACGTATAACTTGGCTTCTCCTTAAATACATGTCATTACAGTAAAATTGCCTGATATTTTATATTATAACTTTAAGCGGTAGCAGGTGGTTGCTTCACATCATGAAACTCACGAAACACATGAAACACATTTACTAATAATCACAATATATGAGGAGAAGACAAGTAATAAAGGTTTTGTTTACAGTGTTTTTTTTATTTTTTTTTCTAATTTCATTTTTGAGTTACAGTGGTGGCCGACGCTCCAAGAAAGCAAAGACTGAGTCGAAACAGTTATTGGCCCAGAAAGGCCAGTCTCTGGAGAAAAACTCTCATGCAATGGGGATAACACTTTTTTCTATCCCCGGTTAATAACGCAATGATATGTAGGATAACTTTTTCACATGTCATTGTGTTATTAGTCCTGGATAGTAAAATAGTGTTATACCTGTTTCATGTAAGTTTTTTTCCAGTCTCTGGCCCGTCATGTCGTCCGCTAGACTGTCCAAAATGAGAAAGTAATTACGGAGTGAATCAATCTCAAAAAAATTAAGTGCTGCTATTTTCACCCACTTATTTTATTTTTTTATTCACCTTATTTTCCCACCTACCATATAAATTTTAAAAAACACAATCTTATTTTTCCACCCACCAATATTCCTAAAATACCCTTTTAATTATTACCTCATTTTCTCTCTCCTTTTATTCTCTCTGCTCGTGTTTTCTCTCTCTCTCTCTGATGGCCTACACATCTCTTTCTCATTTTTGCTGTATCTTATTTTCCATCTCTCTTTGTCTCTCATGTTTATTATACATCTCTCTCTGCCTCAATGGAAACTACACCATCTCTCAAATCAAACTTCCCCTGGTACATCAAGACCTTGTTCTTCTTCATCAAATATTCCACCATGTATTTCACTCTTCATCACATCTTCATGCAAAATATCCCCCACCAAATCATTGCATTCCTCAAAAACCAACGATCCATTAACCCCAAAAGCCTTCTTCACCTTCTCATACCTCAAAAAATCCTCAGCCAAACTGGTTTTGTAAGGAAAGTTCTTTGTGTAATCAACAGAGCCCAAATCTTTGAATTGTTTATTCGTCCCCAAGTTTTCAGATTTTTAATTTGTTTAATGAAAAAAATCAGAGTCCAAGAAATACTCATCTCCCAATGCTTTAAGTAATCGTAAAGATCTTAGAAATTCTGTTCAAATAGGATTTCCTTACTTTTTCACCAAAATCGTTCTCTTCAACATCAATTCTCTTGTTATTCTCTTCTTCACAATAACAATTTGATTGAATGAATAAAAAAAGATAAGAAAATTATTTGAGAATTATGTTCTGAACACTGAAAAATCATAAGAAGAATCATGAGTAAGGAGTCGTAGCTTTCTTATGTTTTTTTTCTTTCTGTCAAACGATAGGGTTCGTGAGAACTTGAGAATTCTATGTCTTCTTTTTTTTTCCTCTTTCTTTTTCCTTAAGTTCTTTTAAGTCATTTTACAATAGGATTAAATTTGTCTTTAAAAGTTTAAAGATAAAGTTGATGGGAAAATATATCAACACTCAAAAAATTTTGTGAATACTACATGATACGTTTTATATTATAACACATATATAAAATATATTACATAACCATATTATCGTAATATTCTATAATCTCTCTGTGGAATGGCCACATCCGCATTCAATTTCATATCTTTATTGATTTTTAGAAGATTCCAAATCAGATATTGATTATTTTAGAGGGCAGGATTTAAACATATTCACATGAATGGCCCACTTCTACCAGGACCGCCCTCTAAATCTAAACCAAAAAGATCTATAATATGAGAAAGCGTTGAATATTGGCGAAGGCATGTAATGTATCAGCATGAATTGACAGTTGTGTAGTGAACTGTTAATATTGACATTCGATTAAATTAGAATTATCCATTCTTAAATTATAAAATGTGACTCATGATACTCGTGAGTTCTTTTTAAATATTTTTAATTCGACAATACTTGATTTGCTTTCATCATCACCAAAATCTAGGCAGACCCCACGGCTTAAGACAACTTGGCAATTAGAAAATAGAGATAATCAAATGGGCAGGCAGGGATGAATGATCTTACTCATCAACCATCACCAGCATTATTAACAAATACTAAATATTATTATAGGTACACACTTAAAATTTATATTCCTTTTTTTTTCTTTTCCTTTTGGGCTAATTGGATTGATTCTTTATTTAATCAGAATATAAGTCATAACCAACTCCCATTTCCAGAATTTAAAATTAATAGCTCGCAATAATTTGAAGAAAGAAGCAATATTGTCGAAAAAATATTATAATTTAGAAGAAGCACCATATTTTGTCATTCCTTGAAATAATGTATGAAGTAATCTGTAATTGTGCATATTCAGCATATCAGCATATGTATATACATATAACGGCTGAGACTGAGAGCCCTCAACCATCCACCCATCAGCCATCCAAAATTGAGATCCAGTTAACAATTACATAATTACAAGGGCAAGTAAAATGGATTATACAGAATTATCTTTGGAACACATGCGATCTTGCTCCTCACTTATTTAGCATATCAGGAATATCCTTTCTGGAAATAACAGTAACTGGAGAGGCAGAAAGGCGATTGTGTTTATCTGAAACCACCGGGTAATCGAGTTTCTTACTGTCCTTTTCCTCTTTGTAAGACTTTGCAGGCGATGTTGATCCAAATATCTGTACTGTTAAGCTTCCACCTGCAGATAAACATGAACCAGACATGTAAATGCATATGGAAAGCAACCACTAATAATTATAAACATCAACTAATCAGTATTTCCCTGTTTGAGTTTGAATATCGGTACGCATTAAGGTTAATTTGTCAAACTTTTAGCCAATAGAACATCTAGTTGACAAACCAACTAGTTGAGCACACTACCCTTCTCATTTCAAGCAACAACAGGCAGGTGCAGGGTTTCAGAAGCACATCTTTAAAATCATTTAATAACAAAAGAATTTAATTCTTCTATCCTGGGAAAGAGCACAATGAAGAGGATATGTACGTTCCTATTCCAATAAAATCATTTAAACTTTAACTCATGGATTTTTAAATAACATACTGAACCTAATTATTGAAATTCTTATTCTTCTCAAGCTTGAATTTGACCAATTTAAGCTTTACTGAAATCCTATATAACCACGTAAATACTCAATTCTACTAAGATACAAGCTGGTTAGAAGGTGAGCAGCAGATGTATAGTCCGAAAGTAGATATGTTAAATCATCAGCATTGCATCTACTAATGGTAAGGTAATATTTGGTAATTGGTAGTTTAACAATAATAGCTGAATTTACTTTACCTAGCACCAGTGCAGCTCCAATCCAACCAGTAGTGCCCCACCTTTCCCCAAGGAGAAACCACGCAAAACCAGCACCCCAGATTGGCTCCAAGCCATAAATTATTGCTGTTTCTGTGGCTGATACATCACGCATTGCAGCCATCTGTAAAAGTAATTCTCTATTTAAAAATTTAAGCTAAAAACGTTTCAAATAATGCTTGGGATTTATTTGGTTTAGCAAGAGCGTAAGGAGTATCCTCAACCAGAGGTCCTATAATCTACAAATGTTCATTTCGTATTGGACATAACCTGTGTATCCAATGAATCCCAGGAAACACAGCAACGCAAGATCAAATGGTTGACAACCTCAGATGAGCATTTGCACATACCTCTACCCATAAGCATAGACCAGTCGAGAATATGCCCGAGTACAGTGCAGGTATCCATGGAAACACCACCATCCACTCCCAGAATATCTTCCACGTCCACAGTGATGGGTTACAATCTTGGAGGCCCCCGGACCCTGATCCAATGCAATACCACATTGTTGACATGATAGCAACAACGCATACCTAAATGGAATCTTAGAACCTTAGAAGACCACCGATGAATATTAACAAGTAGAATTCATTCCATATCTAACAAACATGGACATAATGACAATAAATACTAACCTCATAACCGAGCAGAGGTAAGAAATTTTCTCTTTTCGTGTTTCTTGAAATGTGTTCAGTTCTTAACATATGGACACCAAAAAACACAGCGCTTAAGAAGTTCAACAAATCTCCAACCTGAAAAGGTTTGGAAGCATGCAATTTTACTAAGAGCAAGAGAGAGAAAGACCGATCACCAATTATATAAAAAATCACAGATGATTCTATAAACATCTTATCAAGTGTAAGACAACTCACACTGGGTGGAGATCCGCTGGATTCCAGCATTGCAACTCCTATGATAGACATGAGAGCTCCGAACCAGGTACGAGCGGGGACTATTGCTCCTAACATACCATCAAGCAATGGAACTATAACTACCTGTTAAATTCACCCAGAAAATGTCAACATTGTACCTTTAGGTACACCCAGCAAACAATCAATTTGCACTCCTATATATGCATAGAAGGTTAACTAAGAGACTTACAGTGAACATGGATATAAATGATGCGCGACCAGCATCTGATGTTAGCAATCCAAGAGCCTGCATGAGATACCCTAGACTGACCCAGAAACCCAACTCAATCCCTGCATTACGGGTATGAATATCACCTCGTGCTCGGAACACAAATGGGATGAATGGAATGGCCGACACAGCAAACCGAACAACAGTAAAGGCTGCTGGGTCCATGATCGCTTCCACCTCTTTCACAACCGAGAAGTTACTGGCTGCAACAAGTGAAAAAGATGAGTGGAACAAATTAAAATTGTGATTCATGCACTTTCAATACACCATACGAGCCTGGACTTCATAACCCAAATCGCTTTCACTTCCAGAGGTTGAAAAGGCCGCAGTTGGTTTGCATTATGGATCAGTGATTAAACATCTCTTGAATAATAGAAAGTAAGTTCTGCCAACTCAATACCAATGCACAGTAAGCTCTTACTTCCTAGCGGGAAGACATATATAATTTTCACTTCTGATTGAACAACGAGTTCTTTCAAGTTTCCACACTGACTTATTTGTGCTTTCCTATTGATTCTCCCACTAAAACTCTAAATCATCTCTGTGTTCAGTAACTTCACTTGCCCTTTACCCTATATTTTTCTTGAGCTACCATTACACATTGTTAAATGTAACAATTTTTTGTTCTTTTCTTTAATTTTATGAGCAACCAGACATAAGGCAGAGATTATTTATGGAAATATTACAATTTTAATAATGCTCAACTTTTAGGGAGAAAAAAAAAAAAGGGAAGAAACTTTACCATAAACAACGGTGATAACGTTGAGCAAAATGATGCTTCGAACTTTCTTAGAGGCGAAAAATATCCTTCGCCACAGAGATCGTTTCCCAAAGAAGGACTTGAAGCTCAGGGTCGTTATTCTATTTTCGTCTTCAGATCGATTTCCATTTGAACTTCTAACTAATTTGCTTGGATTCGGACTCGCACTATCCAATTTCAGGGGCTTTCTCAGTCCCTGCTTGGCAGTAGATTTAGAGCTACTAGAAGAAGGAGAAGAAGAAGCCGTGAAACGAGGCCGTTTTTGTGGAGCTGAGTGGAAGGAAGAGAGACTTGAGGAGTTAGAAGAGCATTTAACTGTGACGGTGGCGTGGGTCGGTGAGTTCCATGACCATCCACATGGTGATTGGGCAGCCATGGCTCAGAGCCTGAGAGCGCTGAGCAGTGCAGAGGACCGAGAGAAACTTCTCGCTGTGGCTGAGAGAACATTTCACCCGCTAGACTCGAAATTACTGAAAGGACCTCGCATTGGCAGCCGGACAAAATATCTGCAGCGTATCGATGAAATGTCAGTTTAGTCAAATGGCAGATAGAAACGACAACGTTTGGGTCCTCCTCTGTTCCTCTTAAGAAAAAACCAACGACAATTCGGTTAGTTGAGAGAATGAGAAGAGTGATGCAAATACCATGGAGCTCCAGAAGAAGCCATTGCATGATGGGCATGACCAAGCTTTGGTTCAGTCTCTCACTTCAACCACTTGCCTCAATTCTCCAATTTTCTTCTCTCACCCAAACCCAAAACCCCTCCAATCCACCAATTGCTCTGACCAAGCAAGTCTTCACCACCCTCTTACAATCATGCTCTTCCTACCCAAACCACCTCAAGCAAATTCATGCCCTCATCCTCACCACAGGCCTCTCTATCAAGAACAGCCTCACCACCCAACTTCTCACCAATCTCACACTTTTAAGGGACATGTCCTATGCCCGCCAATTATTCGACCAAATGCACAAGCCACGCGTTTTTCTATGGAACACCCTTATCAAAGCCTATGTGAAAAATGGTATTTTTACGGAGGCGGCTTTTGTTTATAGACAAATGCACCTTCTGGGTGTTCGTCCTGACCAGTTTACTTACACGTTTGTGGTCAAGGCATGTGCTGAACTGCCCGAATTATGGGCTGGATCAGCTGTCCTTGCCCATGTGGTGAAATATGGGTTGGAATTCGTTGCTATGGTGAGGACTGAGCTGATACTAATGTTTGCGAAATTCGGAGAATTGGGTATGGCGGATTTTCTATTTGAAACTATGGTTGAGAGGGATTTGATTGCTTGGAATGCTTTCATTGCGGCTTGTGTACAAAATGGCAATGCTGGTAAGGCTCTTGCATTGTTTCGCCAGATGGATGTAGCTGGAATTAAGCATGATGCTGTTAGTGTTGTGAGTGCCTTTTCAGCTTGTGGTCAATTAGGGTGTTTGGAGAATGGGCAAGAAATCTATGGGATCATGAGAAAATATGGGATTGTTTGCAATATAATTGTTGCCAATGCACAGCTTGATATGTATGTGAAATGTGGTAGCATAGACATGGCTGAGGCGTTGTTTGAGGATATGCCTCAGAGAAATGTTATTTCCTGGAGCACTATGATAATAGGGTATTCCATAAATGGGGAGAGTGAAAAGGCATTGAATATGTTTTCGAGGATGCAAAAACATGGAGTGCAACCAAACCATGTCACTTATCTTGGAGTTTTGTGTGCATGTAGCCATGCTGGGCTTGTAAATGAAGGCAAAGCTTATTTTAGTCACATGGTCCAATCTGGTAACAAGAATATTCGACCAAAAATAGAGCACTATGCATGTATGGTTGACCTTCTAGGCCGGTCAGGACATCTTGAGGAGGCCTATAATTTCATAAGAAGTATGCCAATTGAACCGGATTCTGGGGTGTGGGGAGCTTTATTGGGTGCCTGTACAATCCACCAAAATGTTGAACTGGGCCAGCATGCAGCTGATTTACTTTTTGAAGAAGCTCCAGATATTGGTTCATATCATGTCTTAATGTCAAACATATATGCGGCTGCTGGAAGATGGGATTTTGTTGATAAGGTGAGGCTCAGAATGAGAAAAAGAGGTGTTAAGAAAATAGCTGCCTACAGCTCCGTTGAATGTAATGGGAAATTCCACATTTTCTATGGTGGAGACAGATTGCACCCAGAGTCATCAGAAATATATGAGAAGTTGGAGGACTTATTGAGAGAAGTGAAGAGTATAGGTTACATTCCAAATACCAGCTCCGTGTTTCATGATGTAGACATGGAGGAAAAGGAAGCCACACTGAACAGTCACAGTGAAAAGCTTGCCGTTGCATTTAGTCTTATAAATTTGAGGCCTGAATGCCCAATTAGGGTGGTGAAGAATCTGAGGATTTGTGACGACTGCCATAGTTTCTGTAAATTTGTATCTAAAACTACCAAAAGGGAGATTGTCATGAGAGATAAAATCCGTTTTCATCATTTTAGAAATGGTGATTGTTCATGCAACAACTTTTGGTGATCGCAAGAAATACTAATGACTGGCATATGGTGATTGAAGAAGAACCAAGGATGAGCTCATAATAGATACTAGCTATGGCTCGAAGGTAACTATTATATTGCCTACGTCAATGATACCTGAACTAGCTTGTGCACTTGTATTGACAAAGTATCAACGGCAGGCAACAGATATCTTATATTTGGCGACGCTGAAAAAGTGGACTTCCTACATGAACTTTTGCACGGCTCTAAGAGGTTTGAGGAAAGCAATTTTTTTGGTGGAGAATGTTTAATTTCAGTTCGTATACATCACCAAGGAATTTTGACTCAGGTTGTGAAACAGTGCTTAATGTTTGCCACAAAAATCTCATCAAGATCCTTGGCACTAGAATAAACGCCTAATGGGAGCCTTGAGAAATGGCTATACTCTCACAACTGTTTTCAAGATAGATTGCAGAGACTAAAGGTAGTGGTAGATGTTGCCTGAATATTTGCATATCTCCATCATGGTTATTCAGTATCTGCCTCGCTGTGATAAAAAGCCAAAGCATTGTCCTTCTTGAGGAAGGTATGGTTGCACCTGTATCTGACATTGACATTGACATTTCCAAACTCTAGGGAAACAGAGCATCTTCAATACTAATCAAACTGTTTCTACGATTTGGATATATGGCCGTGGAACTATGTGACGTTTCTAATCTATCATCTAGGTTATGACCGTTTTCTTCTTCATTTGGATATGGTTTTATTATTTTATTATGAAGAAACCTATTTTGAGTTCAGCAATGAATGTTGTTCTTATTCTTTCTCAGAGCTTATTACAGAAGGGGGTAGTATCTACAAGAGGTAACGTTTACAGTTATGGCATAATGTTAACAGAAATTTTCACTAGAATAAAGCCGAAGGATGAACATTTTGCAGGAGAACGGGGTTTGAGAGATTGGGTTGGTGACTCATTACATGGTTCAACAGTTAAGTTGGTGACACAAATTTGCTAGGCAATGAAGAAGATCATTTTGTTGAACGAGAAGTGTATATCTTTTGTCTTTAGACATGGCATTCATCCAAGATTCACCTGTGGAGAGGATTGATATGAAATATGCGGTGACAAAATTTACGAGAATTAGGGGATGATTTCTAGCAAATATTGGCTTTGAGGTAAAGAGCCAAGCAATGTTTTTGGTATTTTCTTGTTTGTTTCCTCTATGTAAAGACCATGTATGCATTTGTACTTTGAGCACTTTCAATATACATGTCCATTAACAGGTGCAAGCTACCAATTCCCCTGCACAGGTTATGTTCATTTTATGTTGTTTTGTAGTGTTTGCAATGTTAGCTTTGTTGGTCTTCTGTGCCTGCATTGTTGCCTCTCATCTGCTACGAGACCCCTTTATCCTCAGTGAGTTCCCCATGCCCCTTCTCAGTTTCCGCCCTTTTTTTTTTTCTCAACCCCTCCACCTGACCTTCGGTTGCCTCTCAGACCCAAAATTTCATATAAGCATTATTAAAAAAAAAATCCTCTCCCAAGGAAATTTTGGGTGTGACACATTTTCCAATAATGTTACACTCACAAACTTCGTTCAATTCAACTTTACATGTTATAAAGTTCTACCTTATTATAATCTGGCATATTTAAAAGTAAATAAATAAGTGTGCTAGTACTTTATAATTAGACTGCATCTTGTTGTCAAGGACTCAAGTGGGTGCAGTTACTGTTTTTAAGGAATAAAGATATTAAAGTCAATAAATCAATTCATGAGTAGAAAAGTGGGATTAGATGTTCCTCTATTGATAAAAAAACAAATTGTAATTAATCGTTAAAGATTCAAGGGGAAAAACAATCAATGAAAAGTTGAGAGTTGTAAAAAAGCAATCTTATTCATTATTCTGCCATTCTGGTTTCTCCTGCGTATCTATCAACTTACGAGTCGACGACCCATATAATAATAAAGTCTCTTTTCAAGCTGCCCTGTCACAAAACAAAAGTCAAATTTATACTCGTGATATGGTAGTTGGATGGCAAAACAGTACTATTCCGGTTGCAATTAAATTTTCTCTATGTGACGACATGCCAACTTTCTAACTTGGAAGTTCCATATATTTACTACTCGAAGGGTAAAGGGACCAAATGCCCAGATATCATTCTTCCAAGAAACATGTCTCTGTCGTTAACCGAAAGGAAATACCAACAAAACCCTGCGCTGCTTTGGTCAATCACTGCAAGCAATTTTCTCTCCATTTTAACTCCCAAGGTCACCATGCCCATTTCTTCCTAGTTGTTTGTTAGTGCATTATCTTATATTATTATGTTCCAACTTGGCTCTGACCCAAAACAAAACCATTGATGATACTTGCCTTATTTTTTTTCTTCCTATTTTGTTGAAATTGATGCTACTTTGGTAATGGTTGGCTTAAACAAAAACCAATTATCACTAACTAAATATATCCACAATCCAATCGACCATCACCAAGTTATAACTTGTAATGATGAAGAAGGCGATCTACATTGATATGTATGAAGCATATTTTTGGTGGTTGATGATGTTGTGATAAACTTGGCTTTCAGCCAACTTGTCGACCAGCGTGGGGCCCTTCCTTGGTTATGATTTCTAAATTCTTGATAACAAAAAAAAATGGCCATATTTATTCAATGAAGATGTTGATGGAACCAAATATTTAAATTAAAATTTCAAAAAAAAACCCTAGCTCGCGATGGAATGCAAAATCTTGGGGTGGGTGGAAGCAATAAACGGGTTTTATGGGAGTTGACAAAGAGAGAGATGAGGTAGTTGCATTTCGATCAGACCCTCTTTAACTCACACATTTATGAATGATTCCAAGCAAACATTCATCTCATGGGGAAATACCACTTTCCCCAAAAATAATAACCCTCGACATCTTTATTAGGTGAGAAGAGAGATAGCTACAATCTTTTCATTTTTGAACTAATCAAAAACTACTTAATTACATTATTAATTAATTATGAGAATCTTTTGTTTTCTGGCCAATTTTGATTTGGGGAGGCGAGCTGTTTTTTTATTTTTTTTTATTTTTTATAGGTTTCACAGATTCAGCTTACACAACTCATTCCAAGGAAGTTTCTATGGGTTTCTTTAATTGTTGATCCAATCTTGAGAGGTTGAACTTTGTTTTGTCCACAGGTGACATTGAAGAACAACCAATATTATAATCTGAAGTGGAGCTGTGGCTGCCCTTAATAATTTAAGTCTAATAAGAGCACCCTCCTCCTCCTGCTCCTATAGTAAATGTAAAATAAAGGCAAGGACGACCAAGGAAGAGATGGAATGGGTGGTGGTGGGTGGGGGAGTGAAGTGCCCGGAGGGCTCTGCTCCATGCAAAAACTTGAGCACCATTAATACCATGTTGGGGGAATAGAATAGAAACCCTAATAAGTCCAGACTGAGGTGAGGAAGCGTGTTGGCCCATAGAGACAGGCATCCTCATTGGAAGAAAAAATGAAATGGGTGCATTTAAGTCTCCAAATACAGATGAGGACTTCTAGGAACAATCAATCAAAATAGTCCCACACCCCAGCCAATAAAATATCAATTTCTATAAACCCAGCCTAGCTAAGCTACCTAGTTTTAAAGCTCAAGCCCTACTTGCCCACGTGTCTCGTTATTTAACGTTGATATTTTTCTCCAATAGTGCAGTGAGGAGCAATGGTCAGGATCATTTGCTTTGAATCAGTGCTGGGTGATTAGGTCTAATTATATTGCACGCCTCAGTAATAATGCACAATCATGGAGAAGGAGCATTAATTGGACGGTCGGATCTGCGTAACCAAACTAGTATTCGACCCTGTAGTACTATTGTTAGCCTGGGATTTTGATTTTCTTCAATGGTATATGTCTAGGGTTATGGGGATGCTGGAAATGAACAATGGCATGAAAGAATTAAAGGAGGACAACAGATGAAGAATAATAACTATACGTGCAGAAATGAATTGAAGCACAATTAAATGAATGGTAAAGAGAGAAGGTACAGAAAGCTGTAAGAAGATGACTGCAAAAAGAAACAAGAGCATTAACACTAGCCTCCCCATTTTCTTTCTCTTACCACTCTCAGCATTGCTGCCTGCCCTGCCCATAACCTCATCAAACACTACTGAAAAAGGCTAAAGCCATGCTCTCATTCTTTCTACCTAATCAAAACAACAAAAACAAAACAAAAACTGATAACATAAAACATGTTACAGTCTTTTTTCACTTGATGAGAATTCTAGCTAACTATAGGCTATAGCTAAGCTAGTAGCATTCAACCCTAGCTAGTAGTACTGGAATACACAGGAGCAGCAGCAGCAAATCGAACCCCAACCAACCACTGATATTGAAATTTCAATATGATCAATTAGTTGTGAAGGGGATTTGGACCTGTATGAACTATTCTCTTGTCATCTCCATATAGCTTGTCCGGACCACCGTTGATCCCCACAAAATGATGAACATCATGAGATGGAGTACTTGAAGGTGCATAAAACGATACCTTGCCTGGGAAACGGGTTTTCCTTGACGGTGACCTCATGAACCGGCCACCACCCAACTCATCACCATGACTGATACTGGTTCTACTGGCAGAAACCACCAAATTACTTGTTGGAGCAAAAATTAAAATGACCCAGAAGAAGAAGATTGCAAAATTTCTAGCTTCACCACGCCCATGTCTGCTTCCTCCTGTTGTTGTTGTTGTCGCACCACTACTTTGTAGGCCTTCTCTAGCAGCAGCAGCAGAAGCAGCTCTCATTGCACCAACTAAAAATGGTAATGGCAGAGACTAATAAAAACCATAAAAACCTTGATATGAGCTCTAACTAGCTTCTACTGTGCACTAGTGGAAATGGAAGTGGGGTTTTTTCTATTTTGGGTAGTAATTGTTGAGTGAAGGAGAGGAGAGAAAGCTTAAAAACCTCTGGTGGTGCAATTCTTCCTTGTCTGGCGGGTCTACGCTAGGCACATGATCTTGACCCTTGATTCCTGGAACCTTCTTATATTTCTTATTTCACTTCTTCTGAATAACTTGGGAGTCTGCACCTTTTACTCACCCCACCACTCACCACTGCTTTGTTTTTCCTTGCTTTGCTTTGCTTTTCGGTATCTGTTTGGTTTTTTTTGTGGGGTTTGATGTTGTTGTACATATATAAATATATATATATATGTATATTTATAATGAATATCATATATGCTGCTGGCTTGGAGTTGGAGAGGGTGTGGTGTGTGGGACTGTCCAGTATTAATAGCCGTTGTCCCCGGAACATTTTCAAATCTAATCTATATACGTTTGTGAAAAATGGAGCATTTCTAAACCAACTCGGTGGCCGTACCATTTTTTGCTTGTGCACAGAAACTCCTTATAAATTATAATTTATATATAGGGATTTTACTCTACTAGCTAAGTAAACAATAAGCACGTGCATTAATAACATATTATATTAGCATTAGTTAAGTAAATTTTATTTATACAGTATAGTTTGGTAATGGTAGGTAGTAATTTTGGGTGTGTTGAGTAAAATTGATAAGGTGTACGTAGGTCTTTATCAGCGTCATGATTGGAAGCGTGTGATATTTAATCAGTCACATTCAGATTTGGTGCTGTAGACCAGCGCATGCAGCTCATAGCTTGCCATCACCAAAATTGGGAATGCCAGCTCACTCAACCACCACTATACAGGAACAGGAGGAGAGGAGAGGCCTACTTCATTTCATTAGCTGGGAAGGGAGACCAACACTAGCTAGTCCACCATGATCAGATCTTGTTCATAATAATATAATATCAATTTTAACGGTATCAAGTCAAAGCAAGATAGCAAGATTGACTATATCAATGATCAATCTGTGATCGTTAAAATCAATCAATCAAAGGTCTTGATTTGAATCTTGTCTCACGTTCCGTAAAAATAAATAATACTAGTAAAGGCAGATGGGTTAGACCAGTTGACTAGAGTCATAACTCCGGCTCTTACACTTATATTCGATGATCGTAAATGTCAATTCAATTCAAAAGACAGACAATGGGCCACTTTCGGCCCAATCTGATCTCAGACTGAATTATAGGCCATCAGTCTATCAGACAAGAGCCCAACGGGCCTAGATAATCGTATATGGGCCTTTGCCCAATTAATCTAGAATATTGGAAGGATATTATGAGACGGCACATTTTGATACGATTTTGGGAATATGCGAGAGCAGGGACGACGGACATTGGAGGAAGATTCCTGAGTCATGCGCATCTCCCTCTCTCTCTTTCTTTTTTCCAACTCAAACTGAAATAACCACCCTTTCAATCCAACCTTCCTTTGCTCTTTCTATTTATTTTAACATTTCATTCCCTTCTATTTACACCCAACCCACCTCCTCTTCTTTCCCCAGCTCCACCAATCTTCCACATCTTCCCAGGTTCTCTCTCTCTCTCTCTCTCTCTCTCTCTCTCTCTCTCTCAGGATTCGCACAGTTTGTTGTGATGTTTTTTTAAGGTCAATGTTGGTGGCTTGCTTGCTTGTTTTTTACTTAATGAACCACTATGGAATTTTTGTTTTGGTTCGGAATTCGGGTGTATTTTATCGGTGGCGAATTTAATATTTGCTTTCTGAAGAAAATCGGATAATGGGTTATGGTTGTGATTCGGGGTTTTGTTATGCACATGGATGTGCTTATAATCTGTTTGATAAAACACCGCTTCGTAATGTGAACTGCTTCTGGGTTGTCGTCCAGTTATGTTGGATTTTGAGCTCAAAATATCTGCTTTTTTTTTTTCTTTTTTTTTTTTTTGGAGCTTTGGAGTATGGAGTATGGGTGTGTTATGCATTTTGATTAAAATTGTTTCTCTAGTAGAAGCTAGGGGAGTGTGTGTGTGTGTGTTGAGGAGGCTTTCTAAGGAGGGATCTTACAACTAGCCAAAGGGAATGCCTTGCAAATTTTAGGGGGCTGGTTGAAATGTAGAGGGTTCTTTTGAGTGTAGGACCTTTGTCGACCCCCTCCCTCCCTGTAGAATGGGATCTCACGCCATGAACTGTTCGATTTAAAGAAATCAAACCTCTCCCTTTGGATTTCCCATGCTAATGGAGAGTTGCCTTTTCCAGTTTTCCTAGCCAAAGAGGGCTCTTTCAGTCAGAGAAAGAATTAAAACCATAGATATAAAAAATCATTATATATGGGATGCAAATTTCGTGGTTTTTTATATATTTAAATTCCCTTAATTTCAAGCTTCAATGGTTGCTCAACATTATCATGTGCTCTGCTCTTAATTTGTAAAACTATTGTTGTTGTTTTGTAGTGGTACCCTTTTAAGAGGCATATTGGCTCGCAGTTGGGACACTTCTTCCAACAATTGCCAGCAAGTGTTTGCTGGCAAAAGATTGCTTGCCTTATTACAGAAGAACTTATGAGTCCCCAGAGTACATTGAACCCAAGTAGAGCCCTAGAGGGCATGCACGGGGTGCGTGTGGTGCCATATTCACTGTTTGAATCAGAGGAGACTACTCAAGATGGGGACCTTCCTCACTCAACTTGTGGAAGTTCGGCTGTTGGAGCAAATCAGCAACTTTTTATGCAGTAAGTGAGAAACCTGATTAATGAGACTTGTTTATCAGCATATGCTAATAATATTTTAGGGGAGGTATGATTGCCATCAAATAGACAAGATTAAGCTATGAGTACTAATTATTTAAAATAATTATAATGCATTCAATTACACATTGAAGAACAAATGCAAGCAATTCCACAGCTATTAACTTTGTCTGCATTGTCTCCAGGCGAGTATGGCAGCAAAGACCGCCATGTTTGAAGCCCATCCAGGGCTGCATTCAAGGTATTATAAATATAAATGCATTTTTTATCTTTATCTGGCTTGCAATCCAATCTCTTGTATGGAAAATGCATAGCTGTTGTTAACGCATTTTCCCATTTTGTTAGGCGATCACAGTGTTGTAGAAACAGTTGCTAATGTGCTCACTTCACTTCCTTTTATAGTTCTTGGAATCCATGCCCCCAGGTAATACTTTTATGTAAGACAGTTGATGGACACATACGTAATCGTATTGATACATCATTTTTAATTAACTTTTTCTTCCTTGGGGAAACAGGAAGAATCTAAATTCAAAGATATATGCTAATTCATTAATTGGAGTTGGAGTCGCCTCAAGTTTATATCATTCTTCAAGAGGAAAACTAAGGCAATATTTAAGATGGGCCGACTATACAATGATAGCCACAGCAACAGTAGTAAGTCAGAAAAATTCCTTGAATAAATAATAGTTGGTTTCACACTCTTTATTATCAACATCCATGAAGTTGTTTCTGGATGATGCCAAATTGCTTTAGTCAAAATTAAATTCATTAAAAAGATTGTAATGGTGATTCTTCACTCAAACATGAATGTATGGAATGATGCATCTGAATTAGAATTGTTAGCGCTTAAGAGGGCCTTTTTAATTTATAAACTGAAAATATTTCTCTTCTGAGTGTGAAGGTGAGTTGGTCGATAGGAGTAACTCCTGGATTTCAGAATTTTTCAGCATTTTTTGGTTTTCTGCATTACTCACTAAGAGTCTGAGATATGTTGCTTGTTCACCTCATCTCTGAACATTTTTCTGGATTTTGTTCCTCTGAAGAAGCTCTAGGATTAATTTGTACATACTCTACTCATCTTTGGCAAGTTTACATGGATTACACCTTGTCAGTGTCATGAGTCCCCTAACTCTTAATTATCTGCAATGTGACCTTTATTTTCCAATAGAATGAATTTGCTGCAAAAGCCTACTTATCATGATAATCAAGGGAAAAAAAAAATTCAAGGAACAAAAACCAATCAGACCACCAAAAGAGGTTCAGAAACTAACACCACAATATATGATTTCTTATATAGTTTTCCTACATGTTTAATTTATTTCATATCTTCCTGTACAAAGTATTAGTTCTATCTGTGTATTTTCTTTCTTAAAAGTTACTCAGTTGCCCACTTGATATAATCGGAAATGGATCAACTCATATTTTTGCAGTGTCTCTCAAGAGCCCTCAGAAATGAAAACCCAAAATTGCTGATGGCAGCTTCTGCATTATTTCTACCGATCCAGCCTCTGATGGTTTCAGCCGTTCACACTGGAATAATGGAGGTAACTTTGTGACTTTCCTGTAATCTGTTCAATCATATGAAAAAGTTCGTGTTAAGTAACTAGTCATAGCCATAGGCAACCTGAAAATTTTTATGTTAAGCTCCTGGTTCTACAAAAATTTTACTTGACTCGTCAATTCTCTTGTTTTGTTTTCCAGGTAGCATTTGCGAAAAGAGCATTGAAAGATCCAGAGCTAAGGACGGCCCACAATGTACATAAGATGTCATCACTAGTGGGAGGTGTGCTTTTTATTGCTGATGACATGTTCCCTCAGACTCCCTTCCTTCATGCTGCCTGGCATCTCGCTGCAGCTGTTGGCGTTAGCACCTGCAATAAGCTTCTGGAGTAGTAGTTAAACAGCCAAAGAGAGCTACTACTACATCCAAATTTCAATCCAATCCATCATTCTTTTGACTCAATTGGTGGGTTACCATGATTATTATGTAACTAAAATGGTAGAAGGGACAAGGTACAACTGTACAACTGTACAACTGTACCAGGGAGGGTGTTGTCTCAGAAGTCAGAACAGCTGCGTGCATGGGCTCGACCCCTATTGGGGTAATTTTCAAAACGTCTTAAAGATGTAGTCAATCGTCTGTTCATTATGTTACTCAAGTTTGCCGTGTAAATATGATACTGGCACCCATTATTTAGTAGCTTCTTTATGAACATATTTGCAATACCTTCTCTATTTTTTCAAATATAAGCAATAGTCTAAATTACTCTAATTTAACTTAATTTACGGGGAGAGGGATTCAAACTTGGGTGCACAAAGGATGACCTCACTACTTTGACCAACTGACCTAACCAACTTCTGCATGATATCTTCTTTAAGAAGAGAAGAAAAAATGAAAAACAAAAGAGGTCTTGGAGTATTCTGTGGGTAAATTGATTGAGACACCATAAGAATATACTTTGATATCAGTTCGATGCCTCAAATTTAGGCTTATGAGTGATTCAGAAAGGAAAAACGAAATGTTTTGAGTTATCTCTAAGGAAGATGTCAAATACCAAACATCAAATTTAAATTTGATGGTTGATGTGATAATTTGACAATTACATAATTTTATTACATTTCAGTGTTCATTCAAGATAGGAAATAAATTGGAAAGAGAAAGAAGTTAAAAATTTGTAACCGTCAAATCATTCAAGATAAAGAAGAAAATAATAAAATATTCATTTGACATCTTGCTTTTAAAAACATCTCCAACCAATATGTCAAAAGTGCCATATAGACATTTAACGGCTAGAAATAACATCTCACATCACTCCAACCGATGTGTCAAAGCTAATGTGGAATGAATGCTAAAAGTTGAGATGTTATTTTTGACATCCCAAAAGCCAAATGTCAAATAAATATTTTATTATTTATTCTTTTCTTTTCTTTTTAATTAAAAATAAATCAACACTAAAATGTAATAAAATAATAATTTAATTTGACATATCGAGTGAAGTGTAAAGCTATGTAAGATGTCAACATCAGCTATCAAATTTAAATTTGATGTTTGGTATTTGACATCTCCCTTGGAGATGCTCTAAGATGTCAAAAGTAATGGTTGAACTTCTAGTCTTCATTCCACATCGGCTTTAACAATTCGGTTAGAGTGACGTGAGATGTTATTTATAGCCATTAAATATCTATGTGGCACTTTTAACATATCAGTTGAAGATGCTCTAACTAGTCTTCCATCTTTTCTCTTAAAAGGGATATTTAGTTGGTGATGATAGATCCACTCTTCCTCACTGAAAAAAAAAATGTTGGGATCTGGACTCCAGTTGCATAGCTTAGATTTAATCTACCATTCAAGAGATCTTCAAAATATCAATTTTTAGATTATAAAGTTTTAAAGAGGACAACCAAAAGGATACGAAATAGAACAGTAAATTTAAGTTTTTACCACAAAAAAACTTTCACTTTTGGAAAAAGTCAAAACTTTTTCAAAAAAGACAAAAAAAAACCCCTCAATTTTCAAACCAAAGACGTGCAAATGTAAATGATTCGTTAAGAAATCCAAAATAAATAAGAGCATTTTTGTCCATTTTGGCTTCTTTTAAAAATATTTATCTCTCCTTTGGCTTTTTCCAAAATGTCCCGATTAGAATTAGAAGTTGCATTTTCTAATCAGAGAGATATGTTCACTTTAGGAGGTACTGTTTTGATACTAAATTTTCATACAAATAATATGCACCGTTAGAACAATAGTCTAAACCACCGTAAATGCCTATAAATACCAACTAAGAGAAGATTATAAGTTACAATGACAAATGGCTCAAAGCTTTTTTCATCCAAAATAACAAATGGCACGGCTTTTATCCACTTTCGTTTTTAGAATTCCTTGTAGATGTATGTAATACACACTGCGGATACCTCAATTTTCCCAAAGTAGACGATGGGTCTGCTTGAGAATTGAGATACACTATAACAGATCTAGAGATCGAATTTCAGGTCCGACGAAGACACATAGAGAGGCTCTGCCTCCACTTTTCGCCTGATCCTGGTTCATGATAAAACCACTTTCTTTAGAATAATTCAGTTTAAATGTATTAGATCTCAAGCAAATAAGAAAAATTATTTAAAACCACAAGTATTAAGTATCAGACTATTCTTCCTTTCAATAATAGGAGTTACTTTTTTCACTTTAAGAATAAAAATCAATTTGCAATGCCATCAGACTATTCTTCCTTTCAATGTAGACTGCACAAGTCACTCCTACAACAAGAGGTAAAGATCAGTAATCCTCCAATGTAAGATGTAATTACCAATTATCTTGAGCCCATTTGCAGCCATCAGTATCCACCACATGCAAGCTGTACGCATGCCTTGATTTTGAGGACTGATTCTCAAAACTGTAGTCCAAGCATTTGACAGGAAAAAAGGAAAGGTTGGATCTTCAGACCACCCAATTAAGGCAAAATATTTAAAGGTCAACAGAAAGAGTTTATTTGAACTGACCTTTGATGAATAAGATCACCATGAATAACAACTAAAGACCCAGCTTTCACTTCAATAGGCACAAAATCCTTTTGATCATACTCAGGGGAAGGACGATCAAAGGTCACGCCCCCTTCCCCTCTAATGAACCGTCTGACAAGGCCATCTGTAAAACACAAAGAAAAATTACAAGAAAGTTTGAATACACCAAACAAATTCAAAGCCTTTCTCACAACCATAAAACTTGAAATAGGAAAAAATGTGTTCTAAGGAAGAAACAGAAAAGGAAATAAGAGGTGGGAGAGGAGAATGGTACTCTTTTGAGATCCAGGTATAGCCCATAGGCAGCCATTCGTTATTGTTGCATCTTCTAGAGCCAGCCACAGCCCTGTGCAAGTTGGTGGTTCGGTATAAAGAAATGAGTTATCCTGATGCGGTACTACCTCACCTCCAATACCTGGTTGCTGCCAATAACATTCTTGTGCATTAGTTTGCAAATAAACTCAGGATAATTTGCACATCTGAAGAAAAACAACCAATATTGACATATTAACATAGCCAAACCCATGAACATACAAAACAATGTACCACAACAAATCATGAAATTTGAAATTATACAACTAAGATTTAGCAGGCCCGTCTGCATTTTACTGTTTTAAATCATAACATTGCTAATTTCACAGTTCTGTAGACATAACTGATACCATTCTAGACCCCATCCTAACAAAAGAACACAAAACTTGTTCTAACAGGGGTGGGGCAGGTATGCTGATCAAGTCTGTACATCCTTCCTCCCCTTGTGAATGCTTGCATGCATATCTATGTGTAAATTGTTTAAACACATATGTTATACAGTCTCCGTTCCAATGTTAAATTGTATCTAGTCATTTTAAATGCATTGAATCCAATATTTTTAGGGTTCTTTCAGCCAATTAGCCCAGTTGTCAAAAACCAATCCTTTCCTCAGCCAAATGGACCTCAGGTCTACCTCAACCTGCATTTAAAAAGTACTAGAGCCTCACAAGGACATTATGTGACACCACTAGGCCTCAAACACAAGAAGATGTAATACCTTAAATATGTACATAGACTGAATGATGATGGGCCTTTTATAACCCAAGGAGGAGAACAAACTTGAAACTTTCTCAGAATAGGAGAAACCTTTAAATACTGGATCGAGCTCATGTAACGCTGCACCAAAGAGCACGTGGTTTACAAAATTAGTTTTAGTTTCAAATGCATGGAAAAAAACTAGAATTCATTTTTTTAAATTTTATTAATCCAGAGGTATTCAGAGCTTACCATGGCCAACTTTATTAATGGAAAGTTCCTTTGGTTGTTGTAGCTCTCCATCATTCCCAAAAGCTTTCTCTGCCAAAATCAAGAAGTACCAACAATTTAGCGCAACACAAACTAGAGATTATGGATGAATCAAATTGCAAAAGTGTTCAATTTCACTATTTGGAACCAAATTCCACTTGTACAAAAGTGTTCAAAAGTGTACAAATCATCTTCTTTCTTTTTTCCGGAAAGAACAAAAAAAAAAGACATAAATACAGGAATTGAAGAAGTAAATGATTCAGGGTTGTTGAAAATTGAAACATATAGTCGTATACCTTCGAAGAAAAACGAAATCTTCTCGACGCTTTCGTAGAAGTAATTGTCCGTCGACTGTTGCTGCAAAATACAATTGAAAATGAAAAAAAAATGTTTAATTACAGATAAACATAAATAACTACATAATAAAAGGAAAAAGATTAAGACACCTGATTCTTGGTAGAGAAAATAGAGGCGGAGGCGGAGCAGTCGAAGTCGTGAAGCAATTGGTCCATTCTCTTCCTCATGGCATCGATGTCCTCCGCACTGGCAAACGATTCTATAACAAAATAACCTGCAATCATAAAATTATATAACAAGTTAGCAACCCAACACACATTTTTCCAAGTCAAAAAAAGTCAAAAACAATGCTTTCTTAGGACATTTAGGAGGAGTGAGTTGGTTGTGTTTGCCTTGGGAGTTGAAGGAGTGCAATTGGTCTGGACTGAGATTTCCGACGATGCCCATGGCTTCTGCTTCTGATTCTGATTATGAAAGGCAAAAGAGGTAATTTGTGTCCTGTCCTGTCCTCTCCTCCGTGGTGTTTCTATCTTCTCTTTAGAATTGAAACGTTGAAAGGTTTGATTAATAGATCGGGATCCATATATTCTCGCGGGGTTGTCAAATGGGAAATGCCAAAGGGTGCAATGCCACGTTTCAGTTCCTTTTTCCTTTTATTTAAAAAAAAAAAAAAAAAAAAACTCTAATAAAAGGGCAACGCAACCTATTTGATTATTCAGTCAATTATAAAACTAACCTGAATCACATCTTTGTTGGTTGAATAATACTAGTCTTATCATATTTTTTATACCATAACTTTATATCGCATGATGTGGCAGTTGATGTGTACATACCACATCATGTAAAATATTAGTTTCTGTTTTTCTAATTTTATTTATTAAAATACACTTTATTTATTTAAGGGAGATTCACTATTATACCCAATATGGGGGCCAAAATTATAAAAATACCCTATATAAAATGGACTTTAGAAACACACCCAAAGCCCATTTACAACATAACAAAAAAGCTTTTAACTTCTTATAAATTACAAAACTGCCATCAATTTCTTAAAACAAGCCCAACCCCAAAATCTCATAAAAATACCCAAAGCACTCAATAGGGCATCAAAGTAATTTAATAATTAATATTAAATTCAATAAGGCCAGCTATCATTTTTTGGGTTTTTTTTGGGTTTGTTTATAGGAATTCAATTGTGTAGGGTTTATTTATAATATTAGTGCTAGAAATGGGTATATCACTAAATATCTCTTTATTTAATTGATGTGGCATATGATATGGATATGCCACATCATGTAGTATAGAAATGTGGAATAATAATGTGGTAAGTGTAGCATTACTCTTGTTGGTTTGCAGACGTTAATTAAGCAGTTGAATAAGAAAGTGAGTCCTCGCCGCTATCTTACACTTCAGTTTGAATCCCTTCATAAGTTAATTTATCACTTACACTTCAGTTTGAATCCCTTTATAAATTAATTTAACACTTGTATTCAAAATCAAAAACTAACATGAATTTATTCAAAGTCACTCTAATAAAACCATCAATAATCTTTTTTGGGTCGTGAAGCCTCAGAAATATAAATGATCATAATAATTTAAGTTAATTGTTTATAATTATAGTGTGCTTATCATATGCAGGATCATTTGTGTAGTGTATCAATTCGGCTTACGCCATTTTTGGAATAGGTGGACAACAAATAAATCTCAACCGACGACACAATTGGATCAAAAGAAGTTCTACCCTAAGACAAGCCCAATGGTAGGGGGTCTAAATATAGTGGATAAAGCCTCTTTTAGAGCTCAAAAGGAATATTCGAGGCTCCAAAAGTATCTTTACCATAATGGTGCTAGGCTATATATTTGAGCTCTAAATTTGTTTATGATGAAATTTGATTTATGTCCTTACTTTATTTTTTGTTCGTGTATATTTATATTTTGTTAATTTTTTTCTTATGAACATTTCAACTAAAAAAAATTAATATTTGGACAAGATTATGAAACTACATTTTGATTTATAGACATTGTTTGCAGAAGTGTTTATAGGAAAAAAAGAAAAAAAAAAAGAGAGTTTAAATTTGAGTGAAATGAAAAAAAGGGTAAATTAGAAAGAAAGAAAAAAAAGTGATTTTTTTTTTAAAATTTAAAAAAAAAAAAGAAAAAAAAAAGGAGACGTTGATTTGCAAAACCAAAATTTTTTCAATTAAATTAAAAAAAAGTCTTTATTCAACGAGTAATGGAGCAGCCGCAAGTCTTGCGCGATTGAGCATCAGTTTTTTATGTTCACTCGTGCCTATAGTCCAAAAATGAGTGGGTCCAGCAAGTTTCAGTGGCTTCAACCGAGTTCCTATATACATGGGTGTGGTTGCAACCCTCCGGTGGGCTGAGCCATTTAGACCCCACCATTCATCATCATTGGTGTTGCTTTTTTGAGTTGGGGCTGTACCATTTGCAGCCTTGCGGCGGATAGAGCCCTCCATTTGGCTTGCTCTTAGAACAATCAAAACGCACGCAGAAAGTTAAAAGGCCAAGGCAAAGGTAGAAAACAACGCAAAACCTTTCTGGCCACGGCCACGGCCACTGAGAAGAAACACAACAAATTACAATTTCAAAAACGTTGCGGCCAAACTATAATTACTAGTACTCATTATAAAATTCTGACAGCTAGGTTA